>NW_007726400.1:65126-68554 GCF_000696425.1 Galeopterus variegatus | reverse complement strand
CATGCTCTCAGCTCAGGAGCCTTGTCTGTTGTTCCTCCTTCTGCCTTTAGCAATTCTCTCTCTTAGATCCACGTACATGCCTCGCTCCCTCCCTTCTTCACTCCCTCATTCCCAGGTTTCTGCTCAAGGACCACTGTATCAAAAAAAGCTTCTATTACACACACACACACACACACACACACACACACACACAACACACACACACACACACACACACACACAGTGGCTCCCCAGCCACTCTTTAACCCCTTTATCCTACTTTATTTTTCATAGCTTTATCGTTGCCTGAAGCCATATAAACAAGTCTATACTTCTTTATCTGAAGTCCTTAGGACTAGTTTTACTTTGGAATCAGAGTTTTAAAAAATCTCAAAGTTAAATTTTATAACAAATCTAATAGGGACTGGGACAGAACTCTGTAGTCAAACATACTAATATTTTTGTAGCAAAAGGTTTGAATATGACAATTAGATGGGTGTGGTAGGCAGAATAATGGCTCCTCAGAGATGTTCATGTCCTATTCCCCCAAACCTTGAATATATTAGTTTCTATTAAAAAAGTAACTTTGCAGATGTGATTAAGTTAAGGATCATGGGATGGGAGATTATCCTGGGTCATCCAGTGGGCTCAATATAATCACAAGGGCCCTTATAAGAGGGAGACAAGAGGGTCAGAGGCTGAAAGGAGATGTGACGACAGAAGCAGATGTTGGCGTAACGCTCTTGCTGGATGGAAGAGGGTCTTGAGTGTGGACAGCCTCTAAAAGCCCCAAAGACTTTTCAATTCTTTCACTCCACGTAGTCTTTCCCTACTGTTTCTGTCTTCTGCAACAGTTTTTGGGCAAAGAACACAGCCTAGGAAGCTGCCTGTGATTGGCAGGGAAGCTGTCTGGGGACATTCACCAGGATAGGCCATGTGCTGCCACTTGCTGAACAACGAGCAAGCTTGCCAAGGCTTCGATACCAAGCATGAAACCCAACAGCAACATGTGCGTGCCCAGAAAGACTTTGACTTTGATGCGGATCCATAGAAACAGAACTTATTAAAACACATTTCAGTCTTAAGACTAGAATTGCAATGAATGAAAACACTTTAAACTAGTTTCAAGGAATTAATTTAAAATAAGATGTGGACACGTTTGTGGTTCCAATCTGTGGGGAGCTTTAACAGAATGGGTCAACTGAATGTAAACGTGTGTCTTGTATTCAAAACTGTGAGATGGAGACATCACTGATACTCTGTGGCAACATCCCCAAATTATAAAAACAGCAAAAAAGATGCATATTCTTGTGTTCCCAAACTACAAACTAAGCTGAGAGATAACAATAAAAGTACAATATTTAATTCATATTACTTAGCAAGAACAGCAAATGCAAATATTCCTAGTCATTACTGCTGACCAGAATCGATGGTTGAATGTACCACATGCTATTAGACTCTTATAAATGACAGACAATTTAGATGATTGTAAAGCCTTTTCATTTGTTTGTTTAAAATTTTTTTGTTTTATACCTGGTTGAGTAGCAGCTCGAAGAGCATTAGGCAGCCGGTTCACTTTCCTCATGATTTCTTTCCATGACTTATCCACCTGAAGGAACATCTTAGCCTCTGCAGGCAATTGCCTCTGAATATCTGGAGCATTAAAAATACTTTCTAGGTAGAGCCAGTTTCTCTGGCATGTCAGCCACTCTTCCTAAGAGAAAAATATGGACATTATAAAATTTTAACTTCCAAATTGGAAACATATGGTTACATTAAAAATCATTACATGGCAAATCACAATATTTTTTTCCTTGGGGGCTGTTTTATAGCTGCTCACAAGTCCTTTGAAATGAAACTTCCTTAAAGGGTCTCAGAACTCACCTCAGCCTGATTTCACTCCACTCTCTACTGACACATAAAAACTGTAAGATAACAAATATATACAGTTTTAAGCCACTAATAAATGTATGTTAAGTTTGTGGTATTTTGTTTCATAGCAAAATAATAATACAGTACTAGGGTAATAACAATTAGCTGTACAATTATGTAAAGAAGAGCTTGAAACACGTGCATTTTCCTTACATTCTGCCCATAATAAAATATCAACAACTAAATCTCACATTCCTAAACTATATAATATTCATATGATGAAACCAATTATTTCTAAGGTCCTTGTGACTCTTCAATTCTCTAAGTCCATGAACTGAAATTATCCTTACTCACCAGTGTTTGATTAAATAAAGCAAGTTGTTTTTGCCAGTCATCCACTCGAGTTTTCAGTGGTCCCACGTAACGTGATGAGGCAATGGTTGCGATGTTGATGGTGCTGTCATCGAGAAGGACCTTTAAAGAAAGTAGAAAAATATATATGCAGCACTGTGTTGTCTTCTCAGTGATAGTTCGGATGCTAAATCCCAAGAGTCCATATAAAAGCCAAGTTTCTGAATGAATAGCTTAGCTATTCCAAGGCTTACAGCACACCATGATGCTCTCTCAAGGGTCATCCAGGGACTTCTGATTGTCAAATCTCTGCTATTTCTGTAATTATTAATGACGTGCATTTTTGTTTGGTTCAACACTCTTCTCCTCTCTCTTCCCATGTTAGGTACCTTCTTTATACAATTTGGTCATCCAAGCAGACCTTCATTACATAAAATATCTTATGCTTGCAAAATTAGTTGTCTTCTGTTCAATAAATTATTATGTTCCTCCAGTTAACTCAAGGAAGACAAAATTGAGCTGATGAATATTAAGATCTGAAATGGTTATATAGAGTTTTCCCTCTACCTCCCTACCCTACTGCTCCCCCTTACATAGCATCATCCCTCACAGAACAAAAAATCTCTGTTAATCTGAAGGATTTAATGGCCTGTTTCAATTGTAAACTTCTTGAAAACAGAAACCCCATCACTTGGCATTACTTGGCCTTGTACTGACTAACCTTGACTTTGGGTCTGCTCTATCCCCTGCCCAGAATGATGTCTGGTCCTGCTCTTCCAACCTACACAAGGCAAAGCCATTTTATTCCCAGTTCTGGCCTGGATACATCCTGGTAGGTCAGGGCTTTCCCCAATCAAGTTGGGCTATATGACCCAGCTCCCTATGCTAAACAAATGTGCCTTCTGATTTTACTAAGATTCCTTTGACTACGAATATTCCAAACACATGGGTTAGATTTATCTTCTTTTGTGATTGATAGAGCTTGACCATCTACTCCTAATCTCAACATTTTCAAGTGAATTTATCTTCTTAGTGTGTTCTAAACATGAAATTCTCATTCATGTTTCTTTACCTCATTTAAATGGTTTGAAAAGCCCTTTCTTTTCCTTTATTTCTGTCAAATTCCATCTAATCTTTAAGGTCCAGCTTTTCTTGGCTTGTCTAGGAGGAGTTCTCGGATCACTTGGGCAATAACTGATATCTTTAATTTTCTAAATTCTTCAACA
>NW_007726400.1:59148-64042 GCF_000696425.1 Galeopterus variegatus | reverse complement strand
AACCGGTCTGTATGTGGGATCCAAACCCTCGGCGGGAGCGCAGCCGCGCTTCCCAAGCGGCACACTGTAGCAGTGCGCCACCGGGCCGGCCCCAAAGCTGCAGTTTTGATAGAGCGCCGCCACGCTTCCCAAGCGGCGCACTATAGCAGTGCGCCACCGGGCCGGCCCCAAAGCTGCAGTTTTGATAAATTCATCCAGGTAACCAAAAGTTGGTGATCTTCATACATTTATATGCCCCAATTTCCAGGAAAAAAAATATGCGTGTGTGTATACATACATACATATATAAATATTTCAGATTTACCTTTTTAAGAATTGTTTCTAAGGCAGCTTCTCCAGAAGCCTGTCCAGATATGTCCTGGATTTCTTGGCCAAACTCAAAAACATGCAACTCAGAGAGCCTCTCCAAGGTTAATGGAATTTCAGTGTCCACCAGTGTGGCATCAACTGTTTGTTCAATAGCTGCCCAATGTCGAGGCTTCAGAGTTGGGTTCCTCAAGTCAATGATGACTGGAAGCTGGAAAACAAACACTCTCAGAGGCACCATTCTTCTTGTCTTAAAAACGTAACCCAAAGATTCTGGTTTTAATCTGTGAATGTAGAGAGCTGGAAACAGCACCACTAACACTCTTACCATGAAGAAAAACCTGGACAAACTGCAAATTAATAACTTTTATTGAATCCATCAGAATACTGAGCTTGAAGGGCAGCCAACCAACTTAAAATCTGGGGAGAAACTGGTAGCTACACATTTCTCCATGAGGAGAGTTTGCTTCACTGAGGCAGATCCTGTGAGACATATAAGCTGGTAGGAAGAGTCAGCTAAATTTTTAAAATAAATTTCTAAAAACTGAGTGTGGCTTAGTATGAGAATATAAAGAACACGGGTCTACAATATAGGGGTCTTGACAAGGAAGGAATTGATAGGAAAGAATCCTAAGAAAGTTTTCCTTATGGTGCTGGCTGGGGAAGGAAAATAATAGCCACTATTATAACTGTAACCAACCCATTTCCCCCGCCTCCCCTATGGAACAAAACTCTTGATGTGTAGGGTAAAGAGCAACAAACACTTAAGGTGCTGGTGATAAGTCATTACAAATATCTACATATAATTGGAGAAACAGAGCATGGAAAATAAAGGTCTACTCCTGGGGTAGGGTCAGAAATACATGCTAGGCCCAGCACTACAGCTGGAAGAGGGGCAGGAACATCTGTGAAGATCAGAATTCTGAGAACAAGGGACACAGTGTCTTGCTAAGATAGAGGCTAATCAGAACATTAAGGGAATACTCCTCACCTCTCCCATCAGTCTAATAAGTATTAAGTAAATATAACAGTGGAATACAAAGTAAAAAGCTTAAAGAGGTAGATTCTCACTGGGCACAAAACAAAGGGAGGACCCAAGGTTAGGGAAAACAGAAATCGAAAAAATTAACCATTGGCAAACCAGCCCAAACCCTAAACACAAGGTATCACTAGAAAGTTTGTAGTCTGTGGTGCACTGAGGGTAACCACAGTAACATCAAACCTTAAACCTAGCTCATTTTCTAACTAGATTTAATACAACATGCCACAGAAAAAGCCAGTTGAGGGAAAGGCATGCTTATCTCCATGGATAAAGTTAGTTACCTCAGTGTTTACTGTGCTGCATAAGATGTCTGGCTTTCAGCAAAAAATTAAGAGGTATATAAAAAGGTAAGAAAAACACACATCTAAGAGACAAAATGGTAATGAGAACCAGACTCAGAAATGACACACATGGTAGAAATAGAGAATTTAAAATAACTATGATTAATGTGTTAAAGGCTCTAGTGGAAAAGGTAGACAGCATGCAAGATCAGTTGGAAAATATGAACAGAAAGATGGAAACTATAATTTAAAATCAAACAAAAATGCTAGAAATGAAAAAAAAGATAGTAAGAGATGAAGAATGCCTTTAATGGGCTTGACACAGTTAAGGAATTAGTAAAATTGAAGATAAGTCAGTATAAATTCCAGAAACTGACACACAAAGAGAAAAAAGAATGAGAAGAAAAAATAAAACCGAAAAGGAACACCCAAGACCTGTGGGACAATATCAAAGGGTCTAACGTGTAATAGGAATGCTAGAAGGAAAAGAGAAAGAAAAGAGCAGAATAGGTTCTTGAAGAAATAACAGCTGTAAAACTTTCAAAATTAAAGACAAACACCAAATCTCAGATCCAAGAAACTCAGAGAATACCAAACAGAATAAATACAAAAGTAAACAACAACAACAACAGCAACAACAAACACATACACCTCGGCATATCATATTCCAAACTGCTAAAAACCAAGACAAAGAGAAAACCTTGAAGGCAGCCAGACAAAAAAGACACATTATCTGTAGAAGATCAAGGATAAGAACTACAGCAGACTTCTGGTTAGAAACCATGCAAGTGAAAACATGATGAAAAGATCAGATTGCTGCAAGAAAAAAAATAAAAACTGTTGACCCAGAAGTATATACCCAGTGAAAATATCATTCAAAAATAAAGGATAAAGACTTTCTCAAAACAAAAACTGAGGGAATTAATTGTTAGTATACCTACTCTATAAGAAATATTAATGGGAAGTTCATCAGGCAGAATGAGTATGCTATGAATCAGAAACTTAGATCAGTACAAAAATATTTTAAAAAATTGGAAATGAAATGAAGTTAAAGTAAAATTTATTTTCTTTCCTATTTTTATTGACCTAAAACAGAACTGTCTAAGGCAAAAATAGTAACAATATGCTGTGATTATAGTATATGTAAAAGTAAAATATATAACAACATTAGCACAAAGGAAGAGAGAAGAATTGGGAATTTACTGCTATAAGGTCTTTACATTAGCCATTGAGTAGTAAAATATTATTTGAAGGCTTAGATTTGGATTAATTGAAAATCTATACTCTAAACCTAGGATAACCACTAAAAATTATTTAAAAAGAGGTATGAATGACAATTTCATTGAGAAAATAAAAGGCAATTTTAAAACATGCAATGAAATCAAGGGAAGGCACAAAGAGAGGGAGAAAGAAAAAACAAATGAAATAAATAAAAGCAGCTAGCAGGATGGCAGATTTAATCCAAGCACATCAAGAAGGACTTTTGAATGTGAATGATCTAATATTCCTGTTAAAAGACTAAGATTGTAATATTGAATAAAAAAGCAGGAATTAATTCTATGCTGTCTAAGAAATCTACTTTACATATAAAAACATAGATAAGTTAAAAGTAAAAAGATGGAGAAAGACATACCACACAAAAACTGAAAGGAAGCTGAACTAGTTATACCAATTTCAGACAGTGTAGATGACAGGAGAAGGAATCTTATCAGAGATAAAGAGCGACAATTCATAAATGATAAGGAAGTCGATTCTCCAAGAAGAAATAACAATACTAAATGTGCATGCACATAGCAACAGAGCTTCAGAATAAATGAAGCTCTACTACCTTGAGGTGGCAGTATTTTCATACATTTGTTCACTCATTCAATCAATCATTAATTTATATCAGTATAAACTCATGAATATTTACTTTACAACTTGGATTATAATGAAATACTATGTTATTCTTTTTGCTCAAATTATTACAGCTTTGGCCATTGATAACTCTTTCAGTTAATTTCTCTGCCCCTTTAATATATCCTCATCATTTTTTTTTTGAGCACTTTCTCACTTTCTGGCACCACAAGAAGCTCCAGGCTCATCGTGTTTATTCCTTGACTCATCCGTATAGTCTGCGGTTTCTATAAGGGTCCCTGATTTCCTTTATGGGATAACAGTATTAAAAACAAAGATCTAGATAGAGGGTATGCTTAAAGTCAATGCTTCTAGGACATGGAACATATCTCCACTGCTTGAGTGTGACTATGCATAGTGACTTTCTTTCAAAGAACACAGAATAGAAACAGGGGTGGTAACTTTATAGTCAAGACAAATGCCACTTCAGCCATATGAGCAAGGTTTTCAAGATCAGTGAAAAGTCATGTTGATAGCATGTACTTTTGATATAATGTGATGATAATGATACTGTGCCTCCAGGGTCTTCCTTGTTAAGAATCCATAACCTCAGTCTAATCATAAGAGAAACATCAGACAAACCCAAATTGATGGAAATTCTATAATATACTTGACCAGTACTTCTGAAACTATCAAGGTCATAAAAAACAAGGTATGTCTAAGAAACTGTCACAGTCTAGAGGAGTGTAAGAAGACATGACAACTAAATGTAATATTTTATCTGGATGAGATATTGGGACAGAAAAAGGAACTTAGGTAAAACTAAAAAAAATTCAGAAAAAGCATGGATTTTATTTAATAATAATGCATTATATTGGTTGATTAGTTATGACAAATGTATTATACTAATGTAATATGTTAACAAGAGGGAAAACTGGGTGTGGGGTACATAAGAACCCTCTGTATTATTGTTTCAACCTTTCTATAAATCTAAAACTTCTAAAAAAAAGTTTATTAAGAAATAAATGAGTCAAAAATGGATACAACGGAACGGAGAATTAGGTAAATCCGCAATTAAGGTCAGAGAGTTCAACACTGGTTTCTGAGTCACTAATATAACAAATAGGCAGATAATCAGCAAAGGCATACATGATCTCAACACATCATCCACCAGCTTGGTCTACCTAACATTTATAGAATGAACGCTGAGCAACAGCAGAATGCACGTTCTTCTCAAGTGCATATGGAATAGTCACCAAAATAGACCACCTTTTGGGTCATAAAACAAATTTAAAAGGATAGAAATCATAAAATGTTTGTAAAACAAATCAATAACAGAAAGATATCTGTAAATAAAAGATATCCCCAGCTGGCCCGGTGGCGCACTGGATAGTGCGCCGCTTGGGAAGCGCGGCGGCGCTCCCGCCCG
>NW_007726400.1:55571-58434 GCF_000696425.1 Galeopterus variegatus | reverse complement strand
TTCTCCTATGTTTTCTTTAATAAGTTTTATTGTTTCAGAGTGTATATTTAAATCTTTAATAAAAAATTAAACCTAAATCAAGCAGAAGAAAGGACATAATAAAGATTAGAGAAGAAATCAATGGAATGGAAAACAAAAACAATAAAGAAAATCAAACCAAAACTGGCTCTTGGAAAAGATCAAATTGATAAACCTCTAGCTGAACAAACCAAGGAAAAAAGAGAGAAGATACAAATTACCAATATCAGAAATGAAAGAGGGGACATCACTACGGATCCCACATGTTTTAAAGGATAATAAGGAAATACTGTGATTAACTGTATGTTCATAAATTTAACAATTTAGATGAAATGGACAATTTCCTTAAAAGAACAAACTATAAAACTCCCTGAAGAACAAATAGATAACTTCTGTAGTTCAATATGGATTAAATAAAATAAACCTGTAGTTAAAATCCTTCCAAAAAAGAAAACTTCAAGCTCAGATGGTTTCACTGGTGAATTATACAAAACATTTAAGAAAGAAATAATACTAATTTTACACAGTTGCTTCCAGAAAATAGAAGAGAAGGTAATACTTCCCAACTCATTTCATGAGACATTACCCTAATACTAAAACCATACAATGACATTACAAGAAAACTGTACATCGATGTCCTTTGTGAATATAGGCACAAAAAATTCCTCAACAAATATTAGTAAACTGAACTCCGCAATATAAAAACAGATAATACATCATGACCCAAGTGGGGTCATTCCAGGAATTCGAGTCTTGTTCAACATTTGAAAATCAATCAATGTGATTCATCTTATTAACTAAAAAGAAAATCCATGCAATCATAGATGCAAAAAGTCATTTAGTAATATTCAACACCCATTTATGATAAAAACTCTCAGAAAACTAGGAATAGAATTTCCTTACATTAATATAGGACATCTTTAAAGAACTTATGGCTATTATCATACTTAAAAAGAGATTGAATGTTTTCCTCCTAATTTCAAGAACAGGGCAAGGATGTCCTCTCTCACTGCTGCTGCTAATATTGTACAGGAAATCTTGGTCAGTCCAATAAGGCAAGAAAAAGACAAAAAGAGCATATATATTGTAAGAGAAGAAATAAAACCATCTCTATTCATAGATGACATGATGATCTACATAAAAAATTCAGAGAATATATTTTTAAAAACTCCTAAAATAAAACAGTGGCTTTAGTAAAGTCACAGGATATAAGATACGTATATATTCTATTTTAGTTGGAGTGCTCTTTGAAGAATTGTAGGATTTCTGTTGAAATTGCTGTGTGCTTTCATTAATTAAGATGCAGTCCCCTCTCATGGAGCTGTGAGGAAAAACTGCGGAAAGAGAGATGTATCACGGATCAGAGACCTTGATCATGGTTGCCTGATGCGATTGAGAATGCGTATATATGAAGGTCAATGGTATTCCTATTATCAGCAACGAACAATAGGAATTTCAAATAAAAAACAATACCATTTAGGATAATATTAAAAAATAGACCACCTAGTAATAAATCTAACAAAACATGTGTGCAGGATGTGTATGATGAAAACTTTAAAACTCTGATGAAAGAAATTGAAGATGTCCTAATTAAACGGAGAGATACACTAATAATACCCAATCTTGTAAGATGTCAATTCTCCTCAAAATGACCTATAGATTCAACCCAATCCCAATAAAAATCCTGGCAAATTTTCTGAAGATAAAGCTAAATATAAAATATATATGGAAAGCCAAAGGAATTAGAATAGACAAAACAACTCTAAAAAGGAAGGACAAACTTGGAGGACTTACACTACTTGATTTTAAGCCTTACTAGCGATAGTAATTGAGATAGTGTGGTAATGGTAAACTAATAGATTGATGGAACAATTAAACAAAATGGAGATTCCAGAAGTAGACTTTTGGCAAATGTGCAAAGGTGATTCAATGGAGAAAGGATAGTTCTTTCAAATAATGGTGATGGATCAGTTGGATATCCATAAATTAAAAAGTACACCTTGATACATACCTCATACTTTATTAAAAAATTAACTAAGAATAGATCATATACCTAAACATGAAAAGAAAACTGTAAAACTTCTAGAAGAAAACACAGAGAAAAATCTGAGTGTCCTCAGGTTTGATAAAAAGTGTTTGGATACTGTACTAAAAGCTTGATTCACACAAAAAAATTATAAATTGGACTTTATCCAAATTAAAACTTTTGCTCTGTGAAAGTCACTGCACAGGGACTGAAAAGACAAGACACTTGGAAAATGTATTTTCAAGTTTTATACTTGAGAAAGGAATTATATCCAGAATACATGAATAACGCTTACAACACAATTATAATAAACAACCCAATTAAAAATAGGCAAAAGACCTGAGCAGACATTTCATCAAACATAGATGGATGGCAAATAGAATATGAAGAGATGGTCACTTCACCACTCATTAGAAAAATGAAAATTATGACCATTATGAGATAATACTAGACATCTCTTAGAATGGCTAAAATTAAAGCAAAATAAGAAAGAGAAATTTGGAATTCTCATACATTGCAGGTGTTACAGCCTTCTGGAAAACAGTTTAGCAGCTTCTTACAGAGTTAAATATAGACTTACCATATAACCTAGCAATACCACTCCGAGTTATTTACCCAAGTGGGTCGAAAACTCATGTTCACACAAAAAGCTGTACATGAATGTTTATAATAGCTTTATTCAAAATCACTAAAAAATTGGACAGAAACCAGATGTTTCTCAGCAGGTGAAAGGACAACAAACTGTGACACATATATATAACTGAATACTACTCAGCAATACAAATAAACTATTGATTCACATAACATGGAGAAATATTT
>NW_007726400.1:53822-54543 GCF_000696425.1 Galeopterus variegatus | reverse complement strand
GGGATCCGAACCCTCGGGCGAGAGCGCCGCCACGCTTCCCAAGCGGCGCACTATCCAGTGCGCCACCGGGCCAGCCCGCTATGTAGTTTTTAATGACTGGCTTCTTTTACTTAGCATAATATTTTCAAGGTTCATCTATGCTGTAGCATATATCAGTACTTCATTCCTTTCTATTGCTGAATAATATTCCATTGTACAGATATACCACATTTTGTTTCTCCATTTATTCATTAGTTAATGGACATTTGGTTTTTCCCCCACATTTAGCTATGATGAATAATTATGCTATGAACATTCATACAGAAAATTTTGTATGAACATATGTTTTCAGTTCTCCTGTGTGTGTGTGTGTGTGTGTGTGTATGTGTATGAGTGGAATTTACTTGGTAATATGGTAACTTTACATTTAACATTTTGAAAAACTGCCAAATTGTTTTTCCAAAGTGGCTGCACCATGTTACAATCCCACAAGCAACACCTGAGGGTTCCAATTTCTCAATATTGCCACCAACACTTATTATATAATCTGTCTTTTTGATTATAGCCATCATAGTGGGTGTGAAGTGGCAGGTATCACATTGTGGCTTTGATTTCCATTTCCCTAATAACTGATGATATTCACATCTTCTCATGTGTCTTCTTTGGGGAAATGTCTGTTCAAGGGTCATATGGCAGATCTATCTGCAACTGTTTGAGGAATCTCCATACCATTTTCCATAGA
>NW_007726400.1:50958-52771 GCF_000696425.1 Galeopterus variegatus | reverse complement strand
ATTTTGATGGGGATTGCATTGAATTTATATATCACTTTGGGCAGTATGGCCATTTTCACTTATTTATCTTTTTATTTTTGAGTTATGAGTATATTGTATATTCTGGGTGCAAGTACATGGAAAGATCTGAAATATATTTTGCTAAGTGAATGAAGCCAGACACAAAAAGTATATATTGTATTATTCCATTTACATAATATTCTGTAAAAGGCAAAATTACAAGGATAGGAAGCAGATCAGTGGTTGCCTTAAGTCGTGATGGAGTGTAGGGCTGACTACAAAGGCACACCACAATGTATTTTTGGGGTAATGAAGTTGTTATGTATGGTACCGTTGTGTTGAATATATGACTCTACCCATGGAACTGTATCTCATAAAAAGTGACTTTCAGTGCACCCAAGTTTTAAAATAATAAACCAGGATTTCAATGGAGCCCAAGATGGAATGCAGACTATGACAAGTGAATTCGTTTACAGTTCTATGATATAACCACACTAAAACAATAAGAAAAAAGTAAGTTGACTTAAGTAACTTTGGGGAAGTGTTTCGACTAGGTATTGTAATCAAAAGGGGAAAAAAACTGTGGAAAAACATTCTTTTCTAGGTGGAAAATTTTCTTCTTATTGTGCTTTGCTTACTTTTCCTTCCCCCATCATCTTTTAATCCTTTATCCAATCCTTTCTTTAAATTAATTTTTATTGAATCAAAATTGATTATGCAAATTTTGGGGATTCAACATTGAGATATATTGATCAAATCAATGTTACTAGCATATATATTGTTACAAATCATAATTATTCTTTACGCCCCTTGTCCAATATGTTCCCAATCCCCCTCGCTCCCTTCCCCCTCTAATTACCCTAAATTTCTTCTCTCCTTCTGAAAGAATAATGTTTACTCTGTTGATTTATTGCCTAGATGATCTGTCCAGTGCTGAGAGGTGTGATCAGGCCTCCCAATATTATCTTAGAGCAGATGTTTCTTCTGTCACTCTGAACTGGGCTTTGTGGAGAGAGACGTTTTCTTCTTTTCTTTACCTCTGCTGGTGACTCTCCTTGTGTGAATGCACTATAGTGGCTAGCAGACCATCTGCGTGGTGGTTGTGGCATCTAACATCTACTTTTGTGGTGGCCATGGTTATAGTAGTGACTGTGGTGGGCCACCCACATGGAGGTGATGTTTTTGGCTTGCTCCTTTGTGCTGGCAGTGTGCCTGGTTGTGGGGAGTGTCTGGTCCCCAGATTCATGCCTCATGACCTTGGGCAGGACCTGAGGCACTGGTGCAGTGTGCCTGGTTGTGGGAGGGGGGGTCCGGTCTTTGGATCCATGCCTTGAGTTACCAAGCAGGCCCTGAGGCACTGGCGAGGTGTGTCTGGTTGTGGGTGGGGGGTCTGGTCCCTGGCTCCAAGCCTCATTTTCCTGGGTGGACCCCGAGGCACTGACAGTGTGAGTGGTTATGGGCAGGGGGTCTGGTCCTCAGCTCCGTGCCTCATGTCCCCTCGTGGGCCCCAAGGCTCTGGTGGTATGCCTGGGCCAGAAAGAATTTTTTGTCCTTTGCTTACTTCTAAAACGGGGGAACTTCCTGTGGGAACAAGTACTTGAGCTGTATGGTTGAGCTAAATTGCTCTTTGCTACTGTTTCCCTAGGAAAGGCTTTTTGTGCAGTTCAGGGTTTAATTGTTGACCTTATAGGTACTTCTGGCTCTCCAGGTACTATGGTTGACCTTATAGGTACTTCTGGCTCTCCTGAGACCGGTTCACCTGGGTTGTGTAGAAACTCTGATCTGGGCCTGAGTTTTTTCATCAAACTGCACC
>NW_007726400.1:46036-50669 GCF_000696425.1 Galeopterus variegatus | reverse complement strand
GAGGCACTGGCGAGGTGTGTCTGGTTGTGGGTGGGGGGTCTGGTCCCTGGCTCCAAGCCTCGTTTTCCTGGGTGGACCCCGAGGCACTGGCAGTGTGAGTGGTTATGGGCAGGGGGTCTGGTCCTCAGCTCCATGCCTCATGTCCCCTCGTGGGCCCCAAGGCTCTGGTGGTATGCCTGGGCCAGAAAGAATTTTTTGTCCTTTGCTTACTTCTAAAACGGGGGAACTTCCTGTGGGAACAAGTACTTGAGCTGTATGGTTGAGCTAAATTGCTGCTTTGCTGCTGTTTCCCTAGGGAAGGCTTTTTGTGCAGCTCAGGGCTTAATGGTTGACCTTATAGGTACTTCTGGCTCTCCTGAGACCGGTTCACCTGGGTTGTGTAGAAACTCTGATCTGGGCCTGAGTTTTTTCATCAAACTGCACCCCATGCAATTCTGCATTCCAAGCCAGTCTCCTCTGAGTGGTCCTGTGCTGACTGGGGGTGGATCGGCTGTCCTTGCTGTGTCCCAGTGTTCTCCTGATGGGCCTGTGTCCCACACTGCCTGTGTTCCAAACACTTCCCATGGGACAGGCCCTGCACCAGTCCCTTGCGATGACTCACTGGACTCTGAATGGCTCCCCTTTTTTAGCTGTTCTGGCTCCTCCCTCCCGCATGGGTCCACAGGAAACCAATTAGTGGTCTTACTGTCCTGGGGGCCACCAAGGCCCTCTTCTCCCCTGCTGCCTCCAAGTAACTCCAGCTAAAGTGCACAGCAGCAGCTTCTGCTGACTCCTCTTCCACGCGCTCAGCAGCTCCCGCCTTAAAGTGGCCATGGCCTGAAATGCTCAGAGCAGTTTTTTCTTTCTCTCATTATGGTTTCTTCTGCCTTCATGAACTCCAAGGTCTCTCCTCCTCCCCTGGGCTCCAGTGGCCCCAGCTTGGCTGATGTTACATTTTTATAGATGTAAATTGGTTGATTTATGGGAGAGAGTGACACTGTGGACTGTCTACTCCATCATCTCGACCAGAACTTANTTGATTTATGGGAGAGAGTGACACTGTGGACTGTCTACTCCATCATCTCGACCAGAACTTATTCTATCTTTAAAAAACAAATCTAAAACTGCTTAAAAGGATAAAATAATTTTCCTTTTCTTATCCGTGTCAAACACCAGCTTAGCAGTGATGATTTCAAAGTGCCAGTCCTGTACACCTACTGCCAGGCTTCCCAACCTTCTTCAGATCATGGCACATCTGGAAAAAGGCATTGTTGTATTGTGCAGTGGTGCAAACGGACAGGCTGCTTAGACAAGGCTACCCTAGCCTTGTCTGGCTGCCTAAGAGCTGAGTGAATCAGTATCCTAGCACAACTGCAACCTGTTATTGCACTATTTTCCCCACCACTGGGAAACTTACTCTGAAATGTCCTTTCTAACCAAGGTATTCAATTACATGATTTGCCAGTTGAACACAGGGATGCAGTCTGTGAGGCTGCAAAAATTGAATTTGACTATTCTTTCTTTTCTTTACAAAGCTGACTAACTTAACTAGGAAAGAATTCCTGACTTTTGGTCTCTTTAGCAGCAACTAATAACTTATTAACCTGGAGTTTTTAGAATAATTTCTACCAACCTTACCTTTTCTTTCATTTTTTCCACCTTACTTTTGAGCTGGGGAACTACATTGTTGGGTGGTAAGCCTTTTTCCAATTGAGTCACAAATTTGGCATATTTAGAAACTTGACTGTTTAGGGCTTCTGGATCCAGGCAGTCAAATTTGGACTGAAAATTAAAAATAAAAGAAATTAAACATATGATAAAAGGCAAGATTGAAATAGTAAAAAATGTTTTTCTTTACACGGATTTTACTTAGTAGCTAAATTGTTAATCCAAATGTACTCTATACTTTTGGAAATGACTTTACTTATTAAAATTGCTAATAATATATCAAATACCACCTGTTTATTCCTTTCATGTCCTTGTCTCCCTCATCAAATGCATGTTGGAATTCTTGTAATTTATTACTGAGGGTCAATACACATAAAGTTTTCTATGGAAGCAAACAGATAATTTTTACTCTTGCTAACCAGAAATTTCTCACCTTGTAGTTTCCTACTATTTGATTTTGTACTCATTTATACAAATGTTTTACAGATGCATCCCTAATATATGTATATATCTGTAATTGTATATCTCAATTACATAAACATATAAGTGTACACTTATATTGACATGTCAGATAGTCATATGGACTAAGGACAATAGAAAGTTTGCAAACCTTCATTTTTCTTTTCCTANCAGATAGTCATATGGACTAAGGACAATAGAAAGTTTGCAAACCTTCATTTTTCTTTTCCTAAGTTTAACATTTTCCTTCTGTTCCCTAATGGGTTTCCTTGTGTATTTCCTAGAGTGAATGTATCCTACTTTGGAAGCCACGTTTCTAATCTATGGTGGTAATTAGAAAATTCTCTAAGCTTCGTCCTTGCTACTCAAGAGTATTTTTTACTTCTGAGATAAGTAATAAATGAATTATGAGAGAGCACTTAAAATTCTCTGATATTATAGCATATATCTGTTAATTGTCTTCTCTTTCCTCTACCAAAAGGTAACTTCTGTGAAGGTTTGGAGTTTGCTCTTCTTTTTATTCTCCATCAGTAATTCCAGCATCTAGAACATTACCTAGGAAACATTTCCTGTGTCACTGTTTTTTAACCCAGACATGTGACTTCTAATTACTGGCATCAGCACAGGTAGGATGAATGAGAAGTGTAAAACAATATTTGGGAAGTTGATGGTATTTCCAACACATCCATGTAACACTTGACGGTATAGGTGCCCATCTACTCTGCCTCATACACAGGTAACCCTTATTAAGGTTTGAATATTAAGGTAGACCCTAGAAACAAAACTCTATGGTAGATGTGAGTACTTGCTTATTGAGCTCTCAAGGGAAGATCCTAGATCTCATCTCTCTAATTCTATTCTGTTTCAGTGAAAAAAATGGCTTCCTTTTTAAAAGACAACAAGAACAGAAACAGAAGCTAACCAAAACTTCACAAATAGAATGCTATGATCCTCAAGAACTCTGGGGTGTATTATGACAACACTGTGTTTAGAAACCACAAAGCAGTTAAATGTCATGCAGTGAGGTTCTTTGATGCTTCCATCATTTCGCCTTCTTAAATGAAGGGCCTGAGAAGCCTGCCTTTTAGAAATGTTTTCTTCCTTGCAGCATATACTGACCGAGGACCTTTGTTCATTTCACGGGAAAGCTGAAACACATTCCCATAAAATTACAAAATTGCATATTTTACTGACATTAAGAATATACCAGATTATTAAAAATTATAACTAATATTTTAATATTTTAAGTTTAATTAATTCAAAATTTAAGAAGTGAGAGATTTTTTTTCTACCTTTAACCATTCTTGTTGGAGTTTATCCCATTCAGATGAAGAATCCCAGAGCAATTGTTTGAGCTTCAGTTCAGCACTCACTTCTTCCAAATCTTCAAACTTGGACACTTCTACCTTTAAGAATGTAATAAACAAAATGCACTATTTAGTTTTCAGATACAAAGATCTTATGTTATCCTCCTGTGGGTAATTCTTAATACAGTGACTACTTAGCAGAATGTGGGTCCTAAACGGTGAAATAAAAGGAGAGATAGAAACTAGCAGAAAAAGAAATTAAGAAACCTAGCCCATCTGCAATAGTCATTTAAAAAAACCCTGGGGGGGCCAGCCCCATGGTGCACTTGGGAGAGTGTGGCACTGGGAGCGCAGCAACGCTCCCGCTGTGGGTTCGGATCCTATATAGGAATGGCCGGTGCGCTCACTGGCTGAGCGCGGTGTGGGTGACACCACACCAAGGGTTGCGATCCCCTTACCGGTCACAAAAAAGACAGAAAACAACAACAACAACGACAAAAAAACAAAAACAAAAAAACCCTGGGAGTAAAGTTAACCAAGGAGGTGAAAGATATCTACAATGAGAACTACAAATCATTGCTGAAAGAATTTAAATGGACACAAAAAAAATGGAAAGACCTTCCATGCTCTTGGATTGGAAGAATTAACATAGTGAAAATGTCCATACTACCCAAGGCAATCTACAGATTCCACGCAATCCCCATCAAAATACCAATAACAGTCTTCACAGAAATAGAGAAAACAACCCTAACATTCATATGGAACAAAAAAAGACCCCAAATAGCCAAATCACTCCTGAGAAAAAAAAATAAAGCTGGAGGTATAATACTACCTGACATCAAATTATACTACAAAGCTATAGTGACCAAACAGCATGGTACTGACACAGAAACAGACACACAGACCAGTGGAGCAGAATAGAGAACCCTGAAATCAACTCACATACTTATTCCCAACTGATCTTTGACAAAGGCACTAAGAACATACACTGGGGAAAAGACTGCCTCTTCAATAAATGATGCTGAGAATACTGGACATCCATATGTATAAGAATGAAACTAGACCTGTACCTCTTGCCATATACCAAAATAAACTCAAAATGGATTAAATAATTAAATACACATCCTGAAACTATAAAACTCCTAAAAGAAAACAAAGGGGAAACACTTCAGGAAGTAGGACTGGGCAAAGACTTTATGAATACAACCCCAAAAGCACAG
>NW_007726400.1:44638-45610 GCF_000696425.1 Galeopterus variegatus | reverse complement strand
AAACTGAAAAGCTTCTGCACATCAAAAGAAACAATTAATAGAGTGAAAAGACAACCTAGAGAGTGGGAGAAAATATTCGCAAACTATGCATCCGATAAAGGATTAGTATCCAGAATACACAAGGAACTGAAACAATTTAACAGCACAAAAACAACTAACCCAATTAAGAAATGGGCAGAGGAGATGAATAGGCATTTCTCAAGAGAAGATATATGAATGGCCAACAGACACATGAAAAAAATACTCAACATCGCTAAGCATCAGAGAAATGCAAATCAAAACCACATTGAGATATATCTCATCCCAGTTAGACTGGCTATTATCAAAAAGACAGAGAATAACAAATGCTGGTGAGGATGTGGAGAAAGTGAAACCATCCTACACTGTTGGTGGTACTGCAAATTGGTGCAGCCATTACAGAAAATGGCATGGAGGCTGCTCAGACACTACAGATAGAACTGCCAAATGATCCAGCAATTCCACTGCTAGGTATATACCCAAGGGAATGGAAATTATCAAGTTGAAGGGAGACCTGTACTCCTATGTTTATTGCAGCTGTATTTACAATAGCCAAGAGTTGGAACCAACCTAAATATCCATCATCAGATGGCTGGATAAGGAAAATGCAGCATATTTATACAACGGAATGCTACTCTCCATAAAAAAGAATGAATACTCCCATTTGCAGCAACATGTATGAACTTGGAGTAAATTATGTTAAGTGAAATTAGCCAGGCACAGAAATAGAAATACTGCATGTCCTTACTCATAAGTGAGAGCTAAAAAACCCCCACAACAAACAAATAAATAAAAAAGAAACATACAACAATCACAATAACACGTGGAACTTTCAAAAGGAGAAAACAGAACTGAGGTTACCAGAGGTGGGAAAGGGGGAGAGGGAAGAGGATAAGAGAGGAATTGGTAAAAGGCCACAAAAATTAATTACATTGTATAATGCCGAATATACTA
>NW_007726400.1:42649-44098 GCF_000696425.1 Galeopterus variegatus | reverse complement strand
GAGAGGAATTGGTAAAAGGCCACAAAAATTAATTACATTGTATAATGCCGAATATACTAATTATCCCAACTTGAACATCTTATATTGCACACAGGTATTGATATTTAACTCTGAACCCCAGAAATATGTACAATCAACTCTGTTCCAACAATAAAAGAACCCCCCCCAAAACCCCAAATATATTACAAATTCTATTTTAGTAACAAAATATAATTCCTTATATTTCCTTAGAACTTAAATATTCTCAAAAGGCATTGAATATCATTAAGAGTACCATGGGCATTCTTCCTTGAGTTGTATCATACATGCACATACTTGTACATGCCTGACCTTTCTGGGAAAACAGATGTTTTCAAGAGTCACTGATTTCCATTAGATCTTATGTTCCTAGATGATGGAAGAGTTAGATGTGTGTGTGGTAGCTGGTGGGGTGTTGAGGGGAGATGGCAAGGTATAAGATGAAGAGGACAGCCTGGTTTTTTTACTTCTTTCTAATCCCATGGACTGTATATAAACCTTATGGAGAGGAAGGTGCAAGAAACTCTGAAGAAGGTGTTTTCATGAGAAGCATTTTAAGGCTGCCTTAGATTGGAGGTGGAAAAAACTCCAGGAAGTTGGTTGCACAGTGATGTTGGGCCCTGTGATAAACCATGGCTTTGACATTAAGGATTTCACCTTGTCTTCCGTTAAGAGTTGGAAATGATTTCTTGAAACGTGCACCAGTTAGTTAGGCTTTCACTCCTATTCCCCAAATGATTGAGAGCTGCAGAAGGAAGNGGAGGTGGAAAAAACTCCAGGAAGTTGGTTGCACAGTGATGTTGGGCCCTGTGATAAACCACGGCTTTGACATTAAGGATTTCACCTTGTCTTCCGTTAAGAGTTGGAAATGATTTCTTGAAACCTGCACCAGTTAGTTAGGCTTTCACTCCTATTCCCCAAATGATTGAGAGCTGCAGAAGGAAGGTTGGATCAGAAGCAATCACGAAGGAAGAATTAGTTTAGTATAGACATGGAGTGCGGAAGGAGGGAGACATACTATTTCAGGATGTGTTTTTTAAAAAAAATTTATTTAATTTTTTTTCTTTTTATTGTGGTAAAATCACATAACATGAGGTCAATATTAACAGTATTAACAATATCGTACAGAAGATCTCTAGTACTTTTCTCATCTTGCATAGCTGAAACTTTATACCCTCTGAACAGTAATTCCCTATTTCCCCTTCCCCTAGTCCTCTGGCAATCATCGTTCTACTTTCTGCTTCTATGAGTTTAACTACTTCGGATATCTCTTTTAGTGGAGTCCTGTAGTATTTGTCCTTTTGTGATTGGCTTATTTCACTTAGCATAATGTCCTCCAGGTTCATTCATGTTGTAGCATGACAAGATTTCCTTCTTTTTTTTTTTTTTTGTCTTTTTCCGTGTCCGGCAACGGATCGCAACCCTCAGTGT
>NW_007726400.1:39361-41317 GCF_000696425.1 Galeopterus variegatus | reverse complement strand
ATTTACCTGATGATTAGTGATGTTGAACATCTTTTCATAAATCTGTTGTCTATTTGTATGTTGTCTTTGAAGAAATATTTATTCAAGTCTTTTGCCCATTTTTTAGTCAGGTTATTAGCTTTTTTTTCTATTGACTTGTAGGAGTTCCTTATATTTTTTGGATAATAAATGCTTATCTGATACGTGGTTTACAAATATTTTCTCCTACTGTTTAGGTTGCCTTTTCACTTATTTGACTGTTTCCTTTGTAGTACAAAAGCTTTTTAGTTTGGCGTAGTTGACTCATCTATTTTGGTTTTTGTTGCCTAGTCTTTTGGTGCCATATATGAGAATTGATGGCCAAGACTAATAGCATGAAACTTTTCCTCTATGTTTTCTTCCAGGGATTTTATAGTCCCAGACCTTACATTTAAGTCTTTAATCCATGTATTTTGAATTGATTTTTGTGTATGGTGTAAAATAAGTTTTCAGTTTCATTTTTTTGCATGTTGATATCCAGTTTCCCAACACCATTTGTTGAAGAGACTATCCTTTCCCCATTGTGTATTCTTGGCACCCTTGTTGAAGATCAGGTGACTGACATAAGCATGGGTTTATTTATGGGCTCTCTATTCTGTTTCATGGGTCTATATGCCTCTTTTTATGCCAGTACTATTCTGTTTTAATTACTGTTGCTTTGTAATATGTTTTGAGATTAGGAAGTGTGAGGCCTCAAGCTTTCTTCTTCTTTCTCAAGATCATTTTGCTATTTAGATCCCCTGTGGTTCCACAGGAATTTTAGGATTCTTTTTTATATTTCTGTGAAAAATGTTATTGTGGTTTTGATAGGCATTATATTGTCTGCAGATCACTTTGAGTAGTATGGACATTTTAACAATACTAAGTTTTCCTATACATGAACATGAGATATCTTTCCATTTATTTCTGTCCTCATTAATTTCTTTTATCAGTGTTTTGCTGTTTTCAGTGTCCAAATCTTTCAACTTCTTGATTAAGCTTATTCCTAAGTATTTTATTTTATTTATTTTTTGGATGATATTGTAAATGGCATGCTACATTTTTGATGCTATTATAAATTGTTTTATTTCTCTTTTGGATTGTTTGTTGTTAGTACATAAAAATACAATTGATTTTTGTATGTCAATTTTATATCCTACAACTTTACTGAATTCATTTATTAATTCTAACTTTTTTTTTTCTAGAATCTTTAGGGTTTTCTATGCAGAAGAGCATGTCATCTGTGAACAAAGACAATTTTACATTTTTCTTTCTGATTTGGATACCTTTTAATTTCTTTTTCTTGCCTAATTGCTCTGGCTGGTCCTTCCAGTTCTATGGTGAATAGAAGTAGCTAGAGTGGGCATCCTTTTCTTGTTCCTGATCACAGAGAAAAAGTTTTCAGTTTTTCATTGTTGAGAATGGTGTTAGATATGGGCTTTTCAAATATGGCTTTTATTATGTTGAGTTAATTCCTAGTTTGTTGAGTGTTTTTATAATGCAGAGTATAGAATTTTGTCAAATTATTTTCTGTGTAGATTGGTACAATCATGTGATATTTATATTTTTTNAACATTTAGGCTATTTCAATATCTTGGCTATTGTGAATAATGCCGCGATGAGCATGAGAGTGCCAATATCTCTTCAATATACTGATTTCAATTCTTCTGAAAAGATGACCAGAAGTGGGATTGCTGGGTTATATTGTAGTTCAAGTTTTAATTTTCTGAGGAGCCACCATACTGTTTTTCATAGCAGTCACATCATTTTACATCCCCCACCAACAGTGTGCAAGGGTTCCCTTTCCTCCATATTCTTGCCAACACTTATTTTATTTTACCTTGATAATGACCATCCTAACAGGTGTGAAGTGATACATTACCAAGATTTTGATTTTAATTTACCTGATGATTAGTGATGTTGAACATCTTTTCATAAATCTGTTGTCTATTTGTATGT
>NW_007726400.1:36838-37491 GCF_000696425.1 Galeopterus variegatus | reverse complement strand
TTTTTTCTGTTAATTTAGTGTATAACATTGATTAATTTCTGTATATTGAAACATCCCTGCATCCCAGGGAGAAATTCCACTTGGTCATGGCATATAATCCCTTAATATGCTGTTGAATTCAGTCTGATAGAATTTTTTTGAGGATTTGGCATCTATTTTCATCAAATATGTTGGCCTGCAGTTTTTTTTTTTTCTTGTAGTGTCTTTGTCTGGTTTTGGTATCAGGATAATGCTGGCTTCATAAAATGAGTTTGGAAGTGTTTGCTTCTTTTCAATTTTTTAGAAGAGTTTGAGAAGGACTGGTGTTAATTCTTCTTTAAAAGTTTGGTACAATTCACCAGTACAGCCATCTGGTTCTAGGCTTTTCAATGATGGGATACTTTTTAAATTTTAATTTAATTTTATTTTGTCAATATACAATGTGGTCGATTATTGTGCCCCTTACCGAAACCTCCCTACCTCCTCTCTATCCCCCCTCCCTCCCAACAATCTTCTTTCTGTTTGCTTGTCATATCAACTTCAAGGAATAGTAATTGTTGTTCCTTCTCCCCCACCCAAGGTTGTTTGTGTACTTATTTATTTATTTTTAGCTTCCATAAATAAGTGAGAACATGTGACATTTCTCTTTCTATGCCTGACTTGTTTCACTTAAT
>NW_007726400.1:34587-36600 GCF_000696425.1 Galeopterus variegatus | reverse complement strand
TTGCAGGGTAGAGTATTCTTGGCTGGCAATCTCTGTCTTTTAGCATTTTGAATATATCATCACATTCTTTTCTGGCTTTTAGGGTTTGTGATGAAAACTCTGATGTTAGTCTGACTGGGGCTCCCTTATAGGTGATTTGATGCTTCTCTCTTGCAGCTTTTAAGATTCTCTCTTTGTCTTTGAGTTTTGTGAATTTGACTATAACATGTCTTGGAGAAGACCTTTTTGGGTTGAATACAGCTGAGGATCTTTGAGCTTCCTGAACCTGAAGATCTGTGTCTTTTCCTATACCTGGGAATTTTTCTACCACTATTTTGTTGAATATGTTTTCAAAGCAATCTCCTTTTTCTTCCCCTTCTGGAATACCCATGAATTGGATATTTGAGCACTTAAGTTTGTCTAATATCTCTCTTAGATTTTCTTCAATGTTTTTAATTCTTTTTTCTTTTTTTGTCTGCCTGTGTTATTTCAAACAGCCCAACTTCAAGGTCACAAGTTCTCTCTTCTGCTTCTGCAATCCTGCTGGTTGAACTCTGTTGTGTTTTTTATTTTGTCGAATGAATTCTTCAGCTCGGCAAGCTCTGCTACATTCTTTTTCAGGGCATTGATTTCCTTGTACATTTCTTCTTTCAGGTCCTGTATACTTTTCCTCATTTCATCCTGTTGCCTAGCTGAGTTTTCTTGTCTCTCATTTAGTTTCCTTAGAATTATCACTTGAAATTACTTGTCAGACATTTCAAGGGCTTCTTGTTCTATAGGATCTAGAGCTTGAGAGTTATTACCATTTGGTGGTTTCGTTTCTTGATATTTCATATTTCTGGTATCTTTCCTTTGATATTTAGTCATTGTGGCAGGGGATTTCATGGTCCACTGGTTTGACCCTATTGTCTGGCTAGGATGCTGCTCTGACTGCCAATTTGGTATGGCTGCCTCAGTGTCTGCTCAATTGCCCACTAGTGCCTTGGGTGTGTGGTCACCTTGGGTCTTGGGCCTCTCCGGGGAGGTGCCTCTCTGGTCAGCATGCACTCGGCCAGACTGGAAATGGAGTTGGGTGGCGGCGGCAAAGCCTACCTGCTGGGTCGCATGCTGGTACTGCAGGGTGCATGGTCTCTGGGGCTCTACCGCTTCTTCAGCTGGGCACCTCTCTCAGGATTCTTTTTATTACTGATTCAACCTCCTTACTAGTTATAGGTCTGTTCATATTTCCTATTTGTTCATGACTCAGTCTTGCTGGGTTGTTTGTTTCAAGGTATTTATCCATTTCTCCTAGGTTATCCAGTTTATTTGCCACATAGTTATTTCTAGTAGTCTCTCATGATTCTCTTTATTTCTATGGCATCAATTGTAATGACTCTTCTTTCATTTCTGATTTTATTTGAGTCTTCTCTTTTTCTTTTTTCCTTTTTGTCTTTTTTCGTGACCGGCAACGGATCGCAACCCTCAGTGTCGCGCCCGTACCGGACCGGGACCGGCAACGGGATCGCAACCCTCGGTGTCGCGCCCGCACCTCGCTCAGCCAGTGAGCAGCCGGTCTGTATGTGGGATCCAAACCCTCAGCGGGAGTGCCGCCATGCTCCCAAGTGGTGCACTGTAGCAGTGCGCCACCGGGTCGGCCGAGTCTTCTCTTTTTTTCTTACTTAGTCTAGCTAAAGGTTGGTCAGTTTCATCCTTCAAAAACCCAGCTCTTAGTGTTGGTGATTTTCAATTGGTTTTCTATTCTCTATTTCATTTCTTTCATTCTTTTTTTTCATGTCATGAACTTTTCCTTTATTTTTATATATTTATTTAATCAATATACAATGTAGTTGATTTTCATGTCCCTTTACCGATTCCTTCTTCCCCCCTCCCACCCATCAACATCTTATCTGTTCACTTCTCTTAACAAGTTCAAGGAATTGTGATTGTTGTTTCTTCTTCCCCGCTGCCCCAGTTTGTTTATGTATTTATGTATTTATGTATTTATTTATTTATTTATATATATATCCCAGCAATAAGTGAGAACATGATATTTCA
>NW_007726400.1:33242-34418 GCF_000696425.1 Galeopterus variegatus | reverse complement strand
TATGTATTTATTTATTTATTTATATATATATCCCAGCAATAAGTGAGAACATGATATTTCATTTATTTCTCCTCTAATTTTTATTATTTTCTTCCATCTGTTAACTTTGAGGTTAGTTTTCTTTTTCTTTCTGCTTTTCTAGTTATTTGGGGTTTAAAGTAAGATTGTTTATTTGAGATATTTCTCTTTTTTTAAATGTAGGGGTTTACCATTATAAACTTCCCTCTTAGAACTGCTTTTGCAGTATTCAATAAGTTTTGCTATGTTACATTTTTATTTTTTGTTTGTTTCACGAAATTTTCTAATTTCCTTTTTGGTTTCTTCTTTGGTTTTCAAAACTGTATTACTTATTTTTTACATATCTGTGAATATTTTAGCTTTCTGTCTGCTATTCATTTTCTAGTTTTATTCCATTGCAGTTAGAAAAGATACTTTGTATGATTTCAATCTTAAATTTGTTAAGACTTGTTTTGTAAACCAAGATGTGATCTCTTCTGGATAAAGATCCATGTGTGCTTGAGAGAAATGTGTATTCTACTCTTTGGAATGTTCTATATATGTCTGTTAGGTCTATTGGTTTGTAGTAGTGTTCAAGTTCTCTATTTTCTTATTGAACTTTTGTCTGGATGTTCCATCCATTATTGGAAGTGAGATACTGAAATTCCTCACTGTTACTTCTTCCTTTAGGTCTGTCAGTGTCAGCTTCTTATATTTGGATGCTCTGATGTTGGATGTATAAATATTTATAATTGTTATATCTTCTTGGTGAATTGAGCATTTTTTATTACATAATATCCTTTTTTATCTTTTGACATTTTTTGAGTTAAAGTACATTTTGTCTGATGTAGATATGGCTATTCCTGCTCTCTTTTAATTATCATTTGCATGGAATATATTTTTCTATCTTTTCAATTTCAGCGTTTGTGTGTCTGTGATTCTAAAGTGAGTCTATTGTAGACAGCATATAGTTGGGTTGTTTTTTAATCCACTTGACCACCCTATGTCTTTTGATTGGAAAGTTTAATCCATTTATATATAAAGTAATTATTGACAGATAAGGACTTACTGCTGCTATTTTATTTATTTACTTATTTAAATTTATTTATTTATTATTGTTATTTTACTTTCTAAAATTGTGCTGTGGAGCAGTTGAGAGGATTGGGAGAGAAAGGAGCG
>NW_007726400.1:27855-32480 GCF_000696425.1 Galeopterus variegatus | reverse complement strand
TTATTTTACTTTCTAAAATTGTGCTGTGGAGCAGTTGAGAGGATTGGGAGAGAAAGGAGCGGGATATATGGTGGGAGGGGGCGGTGGGAGGGGAGCATGGTAAGGCCCATGGCTCATTCCCACAAGGCAGACCAGGGGGCTAGGTTGGATGCAGATGTTGGGGTGTGTGGCTGAGGCCCTCAGCCCCCCCACCCTGGCTTGGGAGACTGGAATGTTTCTGGTGGTGGCTCAATGGTCATCATTGGGCTAGGTGCAGATGTTTGGGGAGCCACCAATTGGGAGCCTGGGGTGCTTCTGGCAGTGGCTTGGGGGTCAACACTGGGCTGGATGTGGATGTCAGGGGGCATGGCTGAGGCCCTCAGACCCCCACTGCCCAATCTCGGGAGCCTGAGGTGTTTCTGATGGTGGCTTGGTAGTCATTGCTGGACTGGGTGTGGATGTCAGGGGGGTATGGCTGAAGCCGTCGGTTCCCCACTGCCCCAGCTCGGGAAACTGGGGCACTGCTGGCAGGAACTCGGTAGTCATCACTGGGCTGTTGCTCAGTGGTTTCCAAACTGGGGCCTTGGGGCCCTTTCTTGATCATACAAATCTTTTCTTTCCTGTTCTCTTTTCTTGCTGGTTTCTCTAAAAGCTATGCAAAGCACCTGCATCCCTTGCCCTCTTCTCTTGAGTTTTTAGCCTTATCAAATTTACCCTTTTGTATTCATTTGTCTCCTGGCTTAGCTGAGGATCTCTTCTTTCCTCAAATTGGCACATCAAACCAGGGAAAATCAGGCAATATTCATGAAATCATAACATATATATGAATGTAAAAGAAGCTTGAATCTTAGTTAAGAAAGGATAGAGGGCCTTTAATTGACCACATTAAAAAATCCACATACATTTTAACATAGAAACTACAGTTCTTGGTCTAAGGGTTTTCCATAATTCACAATTAGTTTTTAATAAGAAAGGTATTTTGTCTCTCATGTGTACTAATCTTTAAACACTTCAAAGCAGGAAACATATTATATTTTGTATTTGAGACTGTTTGTAGCACACTGACTAGCACATAGTTGTCTAAACATTGAATGTTTACAGTCACACTATTGAAAATACAGACATGCATCATATAANATATTATATTTTGTATTTGAGACTGTTTGTAGCACACTGACTAGCACATAGTTGTCTAAACATTGAATGTTTACAGTCACACTATTGAAAATACAGACATGCATCATATAATGATGTTTTGGTCAATGGTGGAGGATATACACAACAGTGGTTCCATATGATTATAATGGCTATATACCATATAGCCTAGGTGTGTAGTAGGCTATTCCATCTAGGTTTGTGGAAGTACATTCTACGATGTTCATGCAATGATAAAATTACCTAATGACACATTCCTCAGAACATATCCCTATCATTAAGTGACATGACTGTACTTGTGTATAAATGTTATCACTATGCACACATTTTAAAAACAGATGTGTAGAACTGTCATTACCTTAAAATTCTTCTGATAGGATTTATATTGAAATGCACGTTTTTGAAGATCATCTACAACATATTGCAGATCATTCAACATGAGCTTTATTTTGTCTTGGTCAGCATTAATATCCAAAATCTGTGGATCCTAGAAAATTAAGATAGTTTTTGAGTAGTCATTCCTACTTTTTGATGCAGAACAATTAGATTATTAATTAATTAATTAATTAATTAATATTTTCTAATTCTTTTTTCTCTCTGATTTTTAGAAACTGTTAAAAATTGTTGCTTATCTTGAATTTTAAAGCAACACACACACACACATACACACACACATATATATATACACATTGTAAAAAGTAGAGAATTGAAGAAAACAGTGCTATGGGGATAACACTGTTTTTAAGTAGTACCTAGTACATTCTCCTTCATCTGCTTTCATTTCCTACACTTCGTCAACCAATATGACTTCAGGTAAGACAGGTGAATGCAACAAGGAAGAGAAGAAAGAGGATAGGATATTAGGAAAAATCCTATTTTAAAGTCTGAGAGGGAGGAAGAGAGAAAATAAAGAATATAAATGGCAAGACATACATTTTTTTTGGTTGACATATTGGGGTTGAAACTGCAGTGAATGAGAATGGAATAGTTCAGAAGCAAAGTAGAAACACTTTCCTAGGCTTGGGAGAATCTGAGAAAATTGGAAGAATCTGAGAACTATTATAACCATAGCTTCAGGGGGCCAGTTCCATCTCTCGTTCAGCATGGCCCTGCATTCAAAATGGCAACATGCTCCAGATTAGAAAAAACTAAGGGAAATGTTTAGGCAGAAGGGGCTTGTGTTGACACTCAGCTGCCTCCTGGACTGGTGTTATATGTAGGGGGATCCTGAAGTTCTCATCTGTCTTAATTCTGGCAGTTGGGAACTGCTGAGAGAACTAGTGAACAAGATGTAGTCTGAGTCCACAATGAGAAAGGCAGAAATTACTCGAGACTGCAGGGCTACAGCAGAAATGACAGATTGCAGCAATAG
This sequence comes from Galeopterus variegatus, assembly GCF_000696425.1. Lineage (NCBI taxonomy): Eukaryota > Metazoa > Chordata > Mammalia > Dermoptera > Cynocephalidae > Galeopterus > Galeopterus variegatus. Next base: position 29,974 of record NW_007726400.1, on the reverse strand, counting down.
AGACTAGGGTGGTGCCTAAAGAACCAGGGAGGACTCTTTGCTAACAGTTGCTTGGGACAACCAGGCCTAGCCCAGCCAAACTGCACTGGAAGCTGCTAAGATCCAGAAGGTAGCGTGAGGACCAAATGTCCCTCCCCTCCATCCACCGTGAGGAAATGCAAGCTTCCCTTTATGGGGAAAGAGGAGGGAGGGGATGATGGCAAGGGTGAAAAAATGACTGATAGTTTAGATTTTGAACTGAATTAAAATCTATCCAGAAAAGACCAAGTTAGAATAAGGCAGACATTTCAAATGGAAATAAATTGAGTTATCATCAATTGTCACATTTAGGTTTTCTCTCTAACTTAGTCTCCTCAGTGGCAAGAGTGGGGGTCTTGACAGCAAGATGATATCATTAATGGAAATAATGAAGTTATCATTCTTTGCCCAAGAGTAATAGTGAATTAATTTCAAACTCTCTACAGAAGAAACACTCATTAGAACCTGTCTTATCATTTTCATGTATGTGAATTATGCTATTTAAAATGCTTGATTACACATAAAGCACAGACTGACACTTTCTCTAATGATCTGTCTATACATACCAAGGATGATAATTCATACTTTTTTATAGTCTGTGTATAGGTTACAGTATATGGTAATCTACATTAACCTATGCTGTGTATAGACTGCCGTGTATGGTACAGCAGTTAATATAGACTATTAACCATTGGAAGCAGACTGCCTAAGCTTGAATCCTGGTTCCTCCATTTATTATCTGTGTGACCTGGGGCAAACTACTTAACCTCCCTGTACCTTACTGTCTTTCTTTGTAAAATGTGTTACAAGGTGGTGCTCTAACAAACTGAGCTAACTGGCCAGCCCTTTCTCTGTAAAATGTGAATAATAAAATACTACAGATGTTCTGAGAATTAAATGAGTTGATACATGAAAACATATATAAAAATGCTTCTAGGAGTATCAGTCATCACTGCTAAAAACTGTAAACAATTCCAATGCCCATCAACCATGGAACGGATAACGAAATTGTGAAATACAATAAAATACTATATAGCAACAAGTATGGATAATCTACGTCCACACACAGCAACTTGGACAAATCTCAGGAACATAACAAAATGAAATAAAGGGCATACTGCTTGATTTGAGTTAACTGAAGTTCAAAAACAGGCAAAACTAATTTATGACATTGGCATTCAGGGTAGTAGCTGCCTTTGAGAGGAAGAAAGGATCAATAAGGAGGAGGGGACACTCTGGGTACCAGTAATGCTACAGTCCTTGACATGAGAAGTAGACACATGGATGTGTTCACTTTCTGATAATTCATTGAGTTGTACAGTTATTATGCTAATGTACACTTTTGTCTGTGAGAAAATACAAAAATGTTTTGCTATGGGTCAAATGTGTTTCCCCAAAGTTAAGGTCTTGCAAACTTGACCCCCATTGTAACAGTTAAGAGGGTGGGAAATCCAATTACGGTATTTGAAAGGTGGGCTCTTTAAGATGCAATTAGATTGTGAGGGTTGTGCTCCGGTAAATGGATTGCTCCATTCATGGAGTAATGGGTGTGTCCTCAAGGCTTTATGAAGAGGGCGATTGAGAAGGTTAGTTCTCTCTTACTCTTGCCATTCTTGCCACGTGACACCCTGGTCACCACAAGACCCTACAGACGGTTCCCTCTAGAAGAAGGGCCTCACCAGATATGTTCTCTGGGCCTTGGACTTCCCAGCCTCCAAACTGTGAGAAATAAATTTTATTTCTTTATAAATTACTCAGTTTCATGTATTCTGTTATAAACAACAGGAACAGAATAATGTGTTTAAATATAAAGTAAAAACAATGTCAAGTGCTTAGAACAGTTTTTGACAAATAGTAAGCACACAATGTGAGTTGTTTTTAGGTTTCCATGTCAATATGTGTAAATGTATATTGTAATCTTTAATGTCTCTACTGTATTGTATTTCTTTGAGTGGATGTACCCTGATATATTTTATTCATCAACTGTTGATGGATGTTAAGTTTTTTCCAATTTTTCTTTTTTGATTTTTTTTTTCCTTTTTGTCTTTTTTCGTGTCCGGCAACGGATCGCAACCCTCAGTGTCGCACCCGTACCGCACCG
>NW_007726400.1:21596-26920 GCF_000696425.1 Galeopterus variegatus | reverse complement strand
CGCCGCGCGCGGCGGGGGAGGGGAAACCAGTCTGTACGTGGGATCCAAACCCTCGGCGGGAGCGCCGCCGCGCTTCCCAAGCGGAGCACTATAGCAGTGCGCCACCGGGCCGGCCCCCAATTTTTCTTTTTTGATTTGGTTTTATAATAGGATTTAGCCAATGTTAATAATGAAATAAGAAATCATTATAAAATCATATTTTCAGGTATGTTTCAGTTACCCAGATGTCTATATTCTAAATTCTTTTTAAAAAACCCTTTATGTTTTCTATAGTAAAATTTGTGCAAGTTAACGAGATATTCTTCAGTACCGATTTGGTTTTATAATAGGATTTAGCCAATGTTAATAATGAAATAAGAAATCATTATAAAGTCATATTTTCAGGTATGTTTCAGTTACCCAGATGTCTATATTCTAAATTCTTTTTTAAAAACCCTTTATGTTTTCTATAGTAAAATTTGTGCAAGTTAACGAGATATTCTTCAGTACCATCTACCAGTTTATACTCTGCTTCTTTCTAAAGGGAAGTTTTCTAATATGCCAAACAAACTTTAAAATAGCTATAAAATATGCTAGCAAGTTGTAAAAACACACATTTCAAAATATAAGTACAAGCTAGGAGAAATAGAATTCAAAACTACATATACACCTATGATGGTCTGAAATTTATTCTGTACTTACAGGCTCAGAAACACTTTAATTTTAAATAGCAATTCAAAGGCTATTAGTTGATTAGTCAGAATGAATCCATAAAAAACAAAAGTTAAATCAGTTTAAAATAAAATGCTTCCTAAACAGTTTAAGCATAGATCTTAAATATTCTCACCAAAAAAATAAGTATGTGAGGTGATGGATATGTTAATTAGCTTAATTTGCCATTTCACAATGTATACAAATATCAAAACATCATGTTGTACACCATATATGCATACAATTTTAATTGTCAATTATACTTTAATGAAAAATGCAATAGTCAAACTTTGCACAGATTATTTAAAAAAATTATTGCTTTAGCTTACCTGTGCTTTCATCTTTACTTCATTCACTTCATTATTTAGATCTTCAAGATCTCTACCCAAACTCAGACAAAATTGCTTAATACTTGTTTCTCTGTCACCCACTGATTTATCAATGGCATTGCGCACAGCAACAATGGATGGCTTCATAGTTGCAAAAACAGCAAAGTCTTCAGGAGGTGTGGGCACCTGATATTGTTCAATAAGCTTGTACATTTGTACAACTATATTCCCTTCATCTTCGAGGTTTTCAATCTAAATAGAAACATTGGTTGCCAGTTAAATAAAGCAGAATCCTATCATACCCATTAGTTTTTTTCTGATAGAAGACAGTCATTGTGCAATATGAACACCAAACATGAATAGTTAGTACATGAGGGGTGCCTTTAATGTTAGTTACAAGCAAGTTGGCTGAAGCCTGCTGGATGACAGTCATTGCTGTAGTGTGGGCAATCAGCTGAGCTTACTACTATTAGCAGTGCTCTCCTCAAAGTTTCTTCTTCTCTCTCTCTTTTTTGTTCTCTGGAAGCATTGAATGGTGACAATATTTAAAGTTTTCCAAGACAGCATGTGCTGTGAGAATGTTCAGCTGCAATCTTTGAGCTTCCAGGCACTTGTGTGGAGCAGTGATTGTCCCAAAGCAGTCCCTGAGTTGTGGGTAGGCCATGCTCCTGGAAGCACAGGTTCAGAACCCAGAACTACAGTGAACCTCCCACTAACTTGTAATAAATGATTTTACTATATCCAAATGCCTACTAAACATCTTCACTTTGATGTCCTACCTTCAGTGGACAGTGCATTTCTTGTCTTTCCTAACTTTCTGGCCAGGGACACCCCGGTTTGGGGGAAATCCCTTATCCTCAACTCTGCCACATGGATCTAGAGGGAACAGCAATGTTTATACTACTTGATCTAACCTCCTGGCCATGAGCTGAACCAAGCAGCATCAAGTTGGGACCTAGAGAACCTAGCTCAGTCCCATCTTTCTCTTGAATACTGGAAGAGTTAGATTGTAGTTGCTGGCAGAGGCCATTTGCTTTCATGTAGAAACCAAAAAGAGGTACTTAAATGAGAAGATAACTGCAGAGAGGCTTTTAGGGAAATAGTTCTCAACCTTTAGCTTGCATCAAATGACCTCGGAAAGCTTGTTAAAACAGATTTTTGAGCTCCTCCCCAAAGTTCCTGATTCAGAAGGTCTAGGTTGGGGCCCAAGAATGTGCATTTCTAACAAGTTCTTAGGAGATGCTGATGCTGCTGGTTTGAGGACCACCCTTTGAGAACCACTGTTCTAGAGAGGAGTGGAGGTGAGAGAAGGAGAGAAAGGCCTTTTTGGTTTCCCTACACTACTCCAGTACCTAGTTCCTGACCTTTTTATAGGCCCAGCTCTATCCATACCTTTGGATTCCAGAAAATAACCCTGCAAACTTAGAATAAATCTTCCATTTTTCTAAGCTATCTATGTGGAATTTTGTTGCTTTTAATCAAAGTGTCTAACATCTCAAACAAGTTATAAATAGAACTAAGTGTCTCTGCACCAAGATCTGTTCATCTTTCTGTATTTCCTGTACTTTGGATGAATGTAAATCCAGGTTTCTCTGGGAGTGTCTTTTTTACACTTCTTGTCTGGGCATAATATCTACCTGTGATACCTGGGAATCATCTCATACTCCTCTTGCTGCCCCCTCATTCAACTACTCCTTATGTTCTTTCAATTCACTTAACATCTCTAGAATTCATTCCTTCTCTCCTATCCTTGAAAATACTGCTTTAGCTACATACAGTATATCAGCTTTCTTAACCAAATACCCTTTCTCTATAACATATCGATCACCAAATCCTGCTTTTGTCAAGTTGCCTCATGTCTTTGCACATGGTTTTTCCTCTCCCCGGCATGCCTGCCTGAATATTTGATGTACTTTAGGACATACTTTAAATATCCCATCTTCCACAAAGCCTTCTGTGACCCATAGGCAAGAATGACTTCAAACCTCCTAGTCAAACAACAGTATCTTATACATATACTTATTGTATCATAATTGTCTGCTTTCATTCTAGACTCTGAGCTCCTTGCTAGCAGGTTTACTCACTGTTGTAAACCCTGCACCCTGCTAAGCAGGTGCTCATTATTTGCTGACCGAATGGATAAGATTCCACAAAAAGCTGTTTGTGTGTGCACAGCATCTCCCTGAGGAACCTGCTTCCCCAAAATGCCGCCCAGCAAGCATGGACAACCTTGTGGAGATGGGACACAGTCTGGGTTTTCTGCATTGTGCATCAGCTTCCTGTTCTGCAGCCACAGGTGATAGCAATCTATCTTCTGCAGACATTGAGTATAGTGTGATCCCACCTTCCTGACATAGTTTACAGAACAGAAAAGAGGAGCTGATTCCATTTACTACACATTTAGAAATGATATTAGAAAAGGGAGATTCTCTCTCTCCCAGTGGCTGACTAGACTTACAACCTGTAACTAGGGAGCTGCGGGCGGCTGCTTGCTGTGGGATGAAGCAGCAGAGGGAGAGATGCGAAGCAGAACCTCAGAGAGATGCAGAGAGGAGAGATGGAGAAAGAGGACTATCTGGGTCTCCTACAGCTGTCCTATCCTGGCTCTGGTCAGCTCCTAAGCCTAATTAAATTCTTGAGGAGGTGGGATTCCATGACACTCCCTTGAATCCTTAAATGGGGTCCCCCAATAATCAAACGGGTTTTGGTTATTTGTCCAAAGAGGCTTGATGAATACAAATAATAATAAATGCTTGGCATCTTTAGACTCCTGGGAGGATTATAACCAAACCCGAGGAAAAACACAATAATCTGCTCTTTTGAAAAGGCATTATTTCTTGAAATGGGAAACAAAATTGATAATTTTGTAGGCATGTGAAATGCCTTTATTATTAATTCTGCTGACAATATATAACAAACTATCCAGTTGCTAATGACTTATTTTATTCAGTTTATAATTTTTTATTTGTAACATTTCTTCAATTTTCAGATTTTAAGAAAATAATTTACCTTTATTTCACATACCAAGCTGATATAAACGAAAAGTTTATGAAAAACTGACTACTGAAGCCAAAAGCTAGATTGCCTGCCACAGGGAAGAGCTTGAGAGGAGGAAACCAAGTTTCCAGAGAGAAAGAAGCAAGGGAGACAAAGGAGTGTGTGCATGTGTGAGTGTGTGTGTGTGTGTATGTGTGTGTGTGTATGTGTGTGTGTGTGTGTGTGTGTGTGTGTGTGACTGACCTGACCCCTTCATTTGCATCACTTGAGTCCGTATGTGTGTGTGTGTATGTGTGTGTGTGTGTGTGTGTGTGTGACTGACCTGACCCCTTCATTTGCATCACTTGAGTCCCCATGTCTACTTTCTTTCTCCCCACCCCAACCTTCCTACTCAGGCTAGTGTGAATTGGGTTTATTTCATTCTTAACAGTAAGGTTTCTGACTATTATGCAGCTACAGGTTAAGGATTAAGGCTTCCATTATCAGTAATATCTAGATTACAATTCTATTACCATTTACTAAAAACTAGAATTGCAATAAACTGTGGCTGAGAACATTGGCTTTGCAGCCAAAGAGACCCAAATTTAAATTCCAGCTCTACCCCATACAAACTCTGTGATCTTGGACAACATAGCTATTTTAGTCCCTGTTTCCTCATCTGCAGATAGAAATTATGCACACTTGCCAAGTTTTTGTGAGGATTAAAAATGTAACACATGTAAGAAATTTAATACAATGCCTGACTAATAGTAAGAGTTTGGTAAATGCTAGCTGGCATTATTGCTGTAATGTAGGACATCCATTTACTTTGTCTGAAAGTGTTTCTCATATTTTGACAACTGTTTCTTGACCTTTAGTCCCTCACTTTTTCTTGTGCCTACCATAATAAGATTTGGAATATTGAGCTATATGAGATAATTAACTCACCCGTTCCTGAATTTCATCAAGAAATACTAAGCTATTAACATATTCTATGGTAGTAGTTGGAATAAACTCAAGCTTATACTCTGCATCTTGTGCCTCAGAGATGATGGCATCTACTTTTTTCTTGCTTAGACGAGGAAGCATAAAATTTAGCACCTAAGAAAGAAAAAGAAGACATGAATGATAAATACTTGAATATTTCCATCTTATTATATATTTTAGACAAATTCTAACTGAACGTCTGTTAAATCAGCAGGTATTGGCAGCAGCAGTGTATAAGAAGGGAATTTTTTCCTCATTAAGTCACCACCAGTCAAATGAACCAACAGGAAGACCAGGTTTTGAAGATCATTTCCAGATCAAAATAGGTTAACAGCTTACTAA
>NW_007726400.1:15272-20736 GCF_000696425.1 Galeopterus variegatus | reverse complement strand
GTGTACATGAGCAAGGAAATAACTAGCCTGTGGAGCTTTTTGACAACAATTTCACAATGAAATTGTGAAATTTCACAGTGAAATAAAGTGAACAATGCTCACTTTAGGATGAAGGTGGCACATTAGGAGGCTCAGGAAACAGAAGGAAAGAAAATTTGGGTCTTTGCTAATACCATTGAGTCACTAGATCAAACCTCCCTGATATTCACCCATTATCTGGACTTTCTAGATGCATAAATTTTCAAATTGCATAAGCCAGTTTGAGTTTAGTTTTCTTTTTTCCTTTTCTTCTTTTTTTTCACAAAATCAATCTTTCCTCCTTAGTAGTAATCATTAATAGACAATACAAATGACAAAAATGAAAAAGAGGGAAAAATTTGGCTGATATCCCATTAGTCAATGTACCATGACACTAATTTACAAGTCATTCTTAGGCCGAGTTTAGTTTTCTTTGGCTTAATATATAGGAGTACTCAAAAATTTTTGCTGAAATTGAATTGAATTTGCTCCAATTATATATATTTTTTCTTTTTTAACAGATGATGAACCAAAGCTTTAGGAGAAAGCCCAAAGCCATATATCTAATTAATGAGAGAACAGATATTAGCACAGAGGTTTGAAAAGTCATTTATACATTGCTCTGTATTCTGTCATCTACATCAGGGGTCAGCAAAAGTTTTTCATAAGGGCCAAATAGTAAATATTTTAGATTTGCAGGACATACAGTCTCTGCCACTACTACTCAACTCTGTTCNAAAGAAGACATGAATGATAAATACTTGAATATTTCCATCTTATTATATATTTTAGACAAATCCTAACTGAACGTCTGTTAAATCAGCAGGTATTGGCAGCAGCAGTGTATAAGAAGGGAATTTTTTCCTCATTAAGTCACCACCAGTCAAATGAACCAACAGGAAGACCAGGTTTTGAAGATCATTTCCAGATCAAAATAGGTTAACAGCTTACTAAAAAGTTTGCCTAAACGCTCTGATATCTTTCTGCTTCTTTGTCCTATGCAGTGAACATTGTGCTGCCATCCCCAGCATCAACCCCACTCCTTTCGTGTTGGGTGGTAGCCATGGGGTTTGGAGAAAATGATCTCTTCTTCAGAAACAAAGGTGGAGTCTGACTGATCATGAGGCAAATATGAGCATGGCCTCCTTTGGCCAAAGTGATCCAATTCCAGGGTGGGCCTCTGACCTTAGTGGATACAATCAGATAGAGGCCCAGGACTCTTGTTTATGGCTGAGAGAGATGTAAACTCAGAACCCCAATTTCTCTTTCTCTGTGTACATGAGCAAGGAAATAACTAGCCTGTGGAGCTTTTTGACAACAATTTCACAATGAAATNGTACATGAGCAAGGAAATAACTAGCCTGTGGAGCTTTTTGACAACAATTTCACAATGAAATAAAGTGAACAATGCTTACTTTAGGGTGAAGGTGGCACATTAGGAGGCTCAGTAAACAGAAGGAAAGAAAATTTGGGTCCTTGCTAATACCATTGAGTCACTAGATCAAACCTCCCTGGTGTTTACCCATTATCTGGACTTTCTAGATGCATAAGCCCATAAATTTTCAAATTGCATAAGCCAGTTTGAGTTTAGTTTTCTTTTTTCTTTTTCTTTTTTTTCACAAAATCAATCTTTCCTCTTTAGTAGTAATAATTAATAGACAATACAAATGACAAAAATAAAGAAGAGGGAAAAATTTGGCTGATTTCCCATTAGTCAATGTACCATGACACTAATTTACAAGTCATTCTTAGGCCGAGTTTAGTTTTCTTTGGCTTAATATATAGGAGTACTCAAAAATTTTTGCTGAAATTGAATTGAATTTGCTCCAATTATATATATTTTTTCTTTTTTAACAGATGATGAACCAAAGCTTTAGGAGAAAGCCCAAAGCCATATATCTAATTAATGACAGAACAGATACTAGCACAGAGGTTTGAAAAGTCATTTATACATTGCTCTGTATTCTGTTTCATAAGGGCCAGATAGTAAATATTTTAGATTTGCAGGACATACAGTCTCTGCCACTACTACTCAACTCTGTTCTTGTAGTGAGAAAGCAGCCGTAGACAATAGGTAAACCAATTGTCATGGTGTATTCCAATAAAACTGCATACTCAACAGTAGGCAGGCTGCACTGGCCCTGTGGGCTATAGTTTGCCAAACCCTGTTCTACATCACTATCTTTCTGGAGGCATTTGAGAATATACAGGTATACTCTGGCTCCAAAGGAAATTGTTGTATTGGTTCTGCAAGTTTTTTTCAGAAATTTCCCTCTCTCTCTAACTCACCAAAACATAATCAGACCTTTAGGGGCAGTTACAGATCAGAAAATAATCCCCTAAACTTCATCTCAGTATTCTAGAATGAATCGTTACTCCTACTAGGACACTGAGCTGTTACAGTGGTAACTCTCCTGCAGGAAGTCTTGAAATGTTTCAACAAAGGAAAAAGGAGCAAGAGCAAGAGGCTAGTCTGAGGCCTGCAGTCCTCTCCCTTCTGTAGTTCAAAAGCTGACAGAAAGAAACAGATAGTAGCTGTATGTTAATTTTAATATCTGCAATGCTAGAAAAATGAACATCAGGGTTTTTTTTTTTACAGTGGAAAAATTACAAAATAATTGTAGGTACCATAATTAAATTTTTCCTAGTTCATAGTTACCTCCAAGCATCGCAAAGGTGATGGAATTAGTTTTTCTTTTAGCAGCTTAGTGTCAATAAGCAGCAATCCCACATTTCTGGTAGGCCTTAGAGCTACTATGTCCTTGTGCTGTCTGTGATATTTTTCCAGTTGTTCAATAAAGAATGTAACATCTATATAAAATAGTTCATATAAAGCATAAATGAATTTTAAAGGATCATTACAAAATATGTTAAAAATCACTGCATTAATAAATTTACACATGTATTTAATAATGCTATTATCCATACTTAGAGTACTGCTATGGGTCCAGTGTGTCCCTCAAAAGTTCATGAGTTGGAAAGTTGATTCCCACTGTAACAGCATTAAGAGGGTGGGAAATCCGATTATGGTATTTGAAAGACTGGGGCCTTTAAGAGGTGATTGGATCATGAAAACTATGCGGTCATGAATGGATGAATTTATTCAGAGAAATGAGCTCATGATAATGGGTGTGGACTGGTGGCTTTATAAAGAGAGCACATCAGAGAGCCCTTGCTGTTCTTGCCATGTGATTGCCTGCACTGCCCTGGGACTCTGTAGAGTTCCCACCAAGAAGAAGCCCCTCTCCAGAAGCACCTCCTGGACCATGGACTTCCCAGCCTCTGACACTGTAAGAAATAAATTTCATTTCTTTATAAGTTATCCAGTTTCAGATATTCTTTTATAAGCAACAGAAAATAGACTAATTCAAGTACCTTGTGTAACTTTAAAATGTTAATTCACAATGCTTTACAACACAGTCATACATTACTTAATCACAGGAACACGTTCTGAGAAATGCATCCTTAGGCAATTATGTCATTGTGAGAACATTTTAGAATGTATTTATACAAACCTAGGTGGTATAGCCTACTACACATCTAGGCTATATGGAACAGCCATTATAATCTTATGGGACCACCATCATATATGCTGTCTGTCATGGACGGAAACATCATTACGAGGCACAGGACTGTATTTTATTCTTCTAATAAAGAAACTAATATTTTACAAAGTACTTATGTTTTTTGGCTCCTATTAAGAGATGAAAAATGAAAATAACTCTTTTTATCATCTAGTAATGGCACTAGATGATCTAGTCTGGAATGAACTAGATTCTAGAGATAGGTGGTCTGAAGTTGGGCTTAATCTAAGAGTTCTCCCACATGGTACATCAAGGTTAAGCATTTTGAGGACATTCACAACAAAATGTTGAAACACAAGAAATCAAATATAGCTAAAGTTATCTCTATTCCTCTTTCCAATAGCTCCCTGCCATTCTCTCTCTCTACACCATGGTTAAAGTCTTTATCAGCTTGCATATGGCATAGGTTGCAGTTGCATTTTGACAATCTTCCTGCCTCCATTTTCTCCCTTCTCCAATCCACCTGGAACCAATGGAAGCCCCATTAGACTTGAATACATTTTAATCATACCATGTGGTCTTATGTAAGTCATTTAATTTTTCTGAGCTTCAGCTTCTTTTGTTGTTGTTGTTGGGTTTCTTTACATTTATCCAATAGTTTAGTATTGTCTTTTGTAAAAAATTTTTGTACACAAGTCTTAATACATTTACAAAGACTAAGATCGTAGAGAATATGTTCTCTGACCACAATAACAGAAGGAAATTTAGAAAATTCATGAATGCGTGGAAATTAAACAACACTCTCCTAAATAAGCAGTGGGTAAAATGAAAAATCACAGGGAAATTAGAGATTACTTTAGATAAAAATCAAAGTACAACATATCAAAATTTATAGGATGCAGGGCTCGTGCAGTGCTTAGAGGAAAATTATTTTGTAAACACCTATATTAAAAATAAGAAAAATCTCAAATCAGTAATGTTAATTTCCACCTTAAGAAAATAGAAAAAGAGCAAACAAAACCAAAAGCAAGTATAAGTAGGAAATAAACAAAGATTACAACAGAAATACATGAAATAGGGAATTAAAAACAATAGAGAAAATTAACAAAACCAGAGTTGATTCTTTAAAAAGATCAACAAAATTTGCAAACCTTTATCTAGATCGACCAAGAACAAGAGAGAAGAACTAAATTACTAAAATCAAACTTAAGCAGGGGCATTATTACATTGTCAGTATGGTTTTTTTTGTAGTGGTAAATCTAGTTTCTTTCTCTTTTTCATTTGCACTTTTGTTCTACCAGTGGGTTTTGTTCTTTCTTGTGTATTTGTGGTAGTGATGATCTTTTTTTGGATTATAGATGCAGGACTTCTTTGAGAATTTCTTATAGGGCTGGTCATGTGGTGATGAACTCCTGCAGTTTTTGTTTGTCTGGAAAATACACTATTTCCCCCTTGTTTCTGTAGGCTAGCCTTGCTGGGTATAGTATTCTTGGCTGGCAGTTTATTTCTTTTAGTTTTTTGAATATATCATCCCATTTTCTTCTGGCCTGTAGAGTTTCTATTGAAAAGTCTGCTGTTAGCTTGATAGGGGCTCCCTTATAGGTGACTTGATGCTTTTTTATTGCTTCTTTTAAGATTCTCTCTTTGTCTTTGAGCTTTGCCAGTTTGACCATAATGTGTCTTGGAGTGGATCTTTGTGGGTTGAATCTGCTTGGTGACCTTTAGCCTCCTTGATGTGAAGGTTTGTGTCTCTCCCTATACCTGGAAATTTTTCTGTTATTATTTCATTGAATAGGTTTTCCATGCCTTTTCCTTTCTCCTCCCCTTCCTGAACACCCATAATTCGAATGTTTGTGAGCTGAAGGTTGTCTGCTAGCTCTCTTAGATTTTCTTCATTTTTTAAAATTCTTTTTTCCTTTTTT
>NW_007726400.1:12181-14735 GCF_000696425.1 Galeopterus variegatus | reverse complement strand
GAGTTTCCTTAAGATTGTTGCTTGGAATTTCTTTTCAGTCATTTCAAGGGTTTCCTGCTCTATAGGGTCTGATATTTCAGAATTTCTGTATTCTTTTAGTAGTATTTTCTTGGGTTTTCAAATTTCTGGTATCTCTATGTTGATGTCTGGTCATCTGGCAGAGCAATTGTTTCTTCTGTTACTCTGGAGTGGGCTTTGAGGTGAGATTTTGTTTCTTTTTTGGGTCTATGCTGGTGATCATACTTGTGTCAATGCAGTTGACTGTCTGGTGGGCTGCCTGTATATTGGCTGTGGCTACTGCTGTGCCATCGAGCAGCTTTTGTGGCAGCTGGGGTTGTGGTGGTGGCTGTGGTGGACCATCTGCATGGAAGTGGTGTTTTGGGCATGCTCTCTTGCCTGCTTCTGGGCAGGAGGTGCTGTCCTCAGCTCCTGCCTAGGATCCCGGACCCAGCTTCTTCATATTATAGAATAGGGGCAACAATTACTTAACCCACTCACTTCAAAAAGTTTTGATGTGTATATTTTTGAGAACTGGCAAAATAAGGATATCAAATTATCTAAGAAGTCTTCTGTTAAGGAAACCTATGTCATATTCTTGAACTAGTATTTTCCAAACTTATTTAAGAACAGTCTTTCTTCATGGTTTCATCTGATTATCTTTCAGAATAGTGGTCCAAGAAATGCAAGTTTGTGAAACACTGATTTGGTCCAATACTTTCATTTTATACGTAAAGAAATAGAGATCAATAGGAAGTTAAATGACTTGGCCATGGTCACACAAAGAGAAATAAAATAGCAAAGCCAATAGAAGAGAAATAAGATTTATCTTCTATTTTCCTTTGAGATAAAAGGAGAGAAAGTATGTATAATGGTTAAGAACACAGGATTTCAAGCCAGAGAAATGGCTTCTAAACCACTTAACCAGCTGTGTAATCTTGATGCTGCCTTATCTCCATAGATGTCTGTTTCCTTATGTATAAAATGGTAACACTGATATTCACCTCATAGAATTATGAGGATTAGATGAGAAGCCTGATAATCACTTAGCACAGTATCTATCATATCATAAGTTCTAAATGTAGAGGTTATTAGTAAAAAGTGATGTTTATAGGAATTTAGCGGTAAGATATGGCTGATTATGTCAGGAAGCTAGAAGTTCCCCTGATCATCCTCTAAGAATGGATAGGGGACTGTCGGGCTAAAAGTTTGGTGAAATATACCTTTATTAAGAATTTACAATATGTGCTAGGCAATATTGTAGTAGTTTGAGGGTATAAGATAACAGGCTAGTCATGGTATCTAAGGGGCAAAGCTGCACTCTATCAACCTCTGGCAGATTTCAAGGCTTAGGAAGTACCAGGGAGTTACAAAGAGAGGAGGAGCACAGAGTTTAAGAGCCCAGGCCAATGTCCAAGTCCCAGCCAACACATAGTACCTGTGGACCCTGGTTCCGGGAATGACTTTCAGAGGCAGGACTGACAAGCCAAGGTAGGACTAGATTCAGAGCAAATTGTGAGTCTGGTGACTTCACCCAGATGGGAACTTGGTGAGAGATCAAAATTATCCAATGTGAGGAATGTGGTAGCAGGAGACTGGGAGGCTTTGGGCTCAAGGATATGAATAGAAGATTTAAGTGATGAGAACTGGTTATTTGGATCAGGCTTACTTTGTGTGCCAAAATGCCAGGCTCAGTACCTTACTGCCACCATGAGGCAGTACCATAGCATGCAAGGCCTCAAGTCCTCATGTCCCTATCAGTTCACTCCAGCTCAACACACACTAGGTATCAGTGTGACAGTGTTGCCAAAGAACAGTGGAAATAGACTTGTCTAATTGTTTTTGTTTCCTAAAGGGGGGCCTTGTTTTGGTCTCTCTAGCAGGTTAATGTCTTGAAAAAAGTCTGTTCTGGATTTTTGAAACTTAGACATAACTACTAGATACAATGCCTCCTCTTGAATTAGACCCTTGGCCAAACCAGCTGTAAACTGCTTTACTTGGGAGATTTTGAAGGTGGACTAAGTGTTGATATTAAGAAATTGTTGTTTTCTTGAGGAGGTGTGATACTCTTATTTTGGTTCAATGGAAACGTTTTCTAGAGATGCATTTAACTTAGGGATGAAATGTCCAGCTTACTTTAAAATACTTCAGCAAAATAAAAATAAAGCATTGAAAGAAAAACATAAAAACTTACAGGAAAAAATTGGTGCTTGTTCATGAAGCAAAGTATCAAAGTAATTATTTTTGTGTATAAAAATAAAGCTATAAAGGCAGTTCATGAAATAAAAAAAGAATATAATGATATGCTTTGTGTTTTTAAACAGCAATAATGAATAATATATACTTAATTTCATAACCCACTTCCTTGCCTAAATTTCACTTGGATGTTGTGGATTATTTTCTTTTGTTGAGGATAATGTCAAATAAAATAATTTCCCCCGGTCTAATTTCATCAGTAAGAGTTGATGATTCATACCCATCAGATCTCAATCCTAGAAAAAAAAAGTAACTTGAATTCAGAGATAGGAAAACTTACATAAACCTTATGTAGTGGAAT
>NW_007726400.1:7265-11650 GCF_000696425.1 Galeopterus variegatus | reverse complement strand
ACTTCAGCAAAATAAAAATAAAGCATTGAAAGAAAAACATAAAAACTTACAGGAAAAAATTAGTGCTTGTTCATGAAGCAAAGTATCAAAGTAATTATTTTTGTGTATAAAAAATAAAGCTATAAAGGCAGTTCATGAAATAAAAAAAGAATATAATGATATGCTTTGTGTTTTTAAACAGTAATAATGAATAATATATACTTAATTTCATAACCCACTTCCTTGCCTAAATTTCACTTGGATGTTGTGGATTATTTTCTTTTGTTGAGGATAATGTCAAATAAAATAATTTCCCCCTGGTCTAATTTCATCAGTAAGAGTTGATGATTCATACCCATCAGATCTCAATCCCAGAAAAAAAAAAAGTAACTTGAATTCAGAGATAGGAAAACTTACATAAACCTTATGTAGTGGAATTGGTAGAGGTATATATTCCTTTCAATTTCCATATACAGGCTATATTTGTATAACCCTAGCATTGATACGATTTCTTACTAAAAGATAAACCATTAGGGAGAAATTACTTCCCATAATATTCTGCAATAAAACAGTAATACTGAGTAAAGACAAAGGGAAAAAGTAACTCTATGGATAATAACCTAGAAATGAATAAACTCTTGCCTTCTGTCAGGTCAACTCTTTTGGGCTACCGTTTCTGTCACCAAATACTACGGGCTACCGTTTTTGTCACCAAATACTACCAAAAAGAAACCTAGAAGACTATTAACACTGGTGCCCCTATAAAAAATAATTAGTAAAAACAGATGGAAAACTTACCAGGTTCCTGAAGTTTAAGAGCTTCTAAATCAAGACTTTCATTCTCTTTGAAGAATATCTGGAACTTTTCAAATGTAGCTGCATACAAGCGGGCAGATTCAAATGCTGCCTGAATGGTTTCCTACGTGTTGTAAACAGACAAATAGAACTATATTTTT
The DNA here is from genome assembly GCF_000696425.1 of Galeopterus variegatus. Classification (NCBI taxonomy): domain Eukaryota; kingdom Metazoa; phylum Chordata; class Mammalia; order Dermoptera; family Cynocephalidae; genus Galeopterus; species Galeopterus variegatus. The sequence goes on along the minus strand of NW_007726400.1, from coordinate 10,715 downwards.
CTCAAGCAGAATTCAATTCAATGTAACCAGCCAACCAACCAAACAAGTACAAGTGCTTTCTCTGTGCCCCCCAATATGCTTTGACCTGTGAATGCATGAGTGAGGAAAGATACCGTCCTCGATGCAGGAAGAAGTTAATTGATTCAAGAAGAAACTTAAATAGTTAAAAAAAATCCATCTTCANTGGTGCCCCTATAAAAAATAATTAGTAAAAACAGATGGAAAACTTACCAGGTTCCTGAAGTTTAAGAGCTTCTAAATCAAGACTTTCATTCTCTTTGAAGAATATCTGGAACTTTTCAAATGTAGCTGCATACAAGCGGGCAGATTCAAATGCTGCCTGAATGGTTTCCTACGTGTTGTAAACAGACAAATAGAACTATATTTTTCTCAAGCAGAATTCAATTCAATATAACCAGCCAACCAACCAAACAGGTACAAGTGCTTTCTCTGTGCCCCCCAAAATGCTTTGACCTGTGGATGCATGAGTGAGGAAAGATACCGTCCTCGATGCAGGAAGAAGTTAATTGATTCAAGAAGAAGTAACCAGCCAACCAACCAAACAAGTACAAGTGCTTTCTCTGTGCCCCCCAATATGCTTTGACCTGTGAATGCATGAGTGAGGAAAGATACCGTCCTCGATGCAGGAAGAAGTTAATTGATTCAAGAAGAAACTTAAATAGTTAAAAAAAATCCATCTTCAAATCTGGCTTTTGAAGTGTTGTTCTTTATGACTGAAAGGAAGCATGTTTGTAATTTTTTTGGTTTCATGGTGAACTTAAATATCACTATTAAAAATATGACAAAGGGGTACTTCCTGTTTATTTTCCAAACGGCAAAATTTGTGACTTAATTAAAGTGTTTTTGAGCAAAGCTCAGACTGTTTATCACGTCTACAAAATCACTTGTTTAATCTTTCTATCAAATCCTCTGCACTGGCCAGCCTCTTTTCCCAAAATATTCTTCATACTTTGCCTTCATTAAGTCCTTTCCCTCACTTCTCTTAAACTAGGCTTCAACCTCTCTTTTCCCACAAAGATTTTTCAAATCAAGACAATCATTTCTAATCATTTCAGTCCCTATCACACTTGCATCAATATATATTACCATGTGTTCAATGCCTATCAAAGGCGGTTAGGATTTGTTATTGGTCTTGGTCCCTGACTCCCTGGCTGCACTGCACAACCTTCCCTTATACGAGAGGTCTCCAAAAAGTTCGTTGGAAGATTCGTACTATCTTTTAATTCTATTTTTCTACAAACTTATGAGGTACGCTTGTACTTCTTACCAACAGTTCTTGCAAATACTTGCAATTTGTCTGAGGGAAAACTAGAAATGAGCAATGGAATTCCACAAACCCAATACACCAATACTGGAGAAAGTAGCTCAGAGTCATGCTTTATGGCTGGTAAGCTATTATTAAAAAGTTTAATTACAAAGAATAGCATACATTCTGCATGTTTGTATTTAGTTATTTGTTCATTATTTCTTTTTAATTGGCTCTTATGTGATCCTCCAGAATGTTTCAGCTGTTTCTTTCTTTACACTAAAAATTGGGAGAAAACTATGTCAAACTATATTTCCTCTGGGCTGAATTAATAGTGTCTCTGATATGTAATCATGTAGGTGATAGAAACATAATATGGGGACTATAAAAGGAAAGCTCCACCAATGTTCAAAATATGATTTTAAAACCTTTTTATTTTGAAATAATTTCAGATTCATAGGAAAGTTGCTGGAATAGTACAAAGAATTCCATATACCTGTCACCAAAAATCCCTAAATTTCAACAATATATTACATTTATTTTATCGTTCTCTCTGTACACATATTATTTTATTCTGAACTACTTGGGAGAAAGTTGTAGACATGTGCACCTTACTCCCAAATATTTCAGAGTTTATTTACTAAACACAAGGACATTTTAAAATATAACCACAGAATAATGGTCTAAATCAGGAAATTAACATGGATATTAATACTATCATCTAATTAACCATATACAAATCCCACCTTTTGTTACAATAATGTGTTTTATAGCAAAAGAAAAAAACATTTTTTTTCTGGTCCGCTGTCCTGTCCAGGATCATGTATTGCATCTCATCATATCTCTTTGGTTTCCTTTAATCTGGGACACTTTCTCAATCTTTTTTTGTCTTTCATGACTTTTACATTTTTGAAGAGTATTTCAATTGTGTGTGTGTTTTATATTTCCTCATGCTTAGATTCAGTTAAACATTTTCCACAGCAGGGATGTGGATTCTCAGTGCATCATATAGCAACATACATAATATCAACTGTCTAATTATTGGTAACGTTAACACGTGGGTTAAAGGAGTGTCTGTTAGGCTTATTAATGTCAAATTATTATTTTCCTCTTTGAAATCAATAAATATCTTATGGAGAGATGATATGAGAATATGTAAATAATCTGTTTCTCATCAAACTTTTGTATACTCATTTTAGTATATACTGGAGATTCTTGCCTATTTCTATGGTGATTACTGTTTCAATTTTTCTAATTACGTTTTCCTTCTACATTTATTGGTTGGCATTCTACTGAAGAAAAAACTTTCCCTTCTCAATCAATTAATTAATCAACCAATTAATTAATTCACAATACGGACTCATATATTCACATTTTATTCAAGGAATTATGGTACTGTTATAATCTTTATTTTAATGGCCAAATTGACCCAGGGAGACCCTTTAAGCTGGCTTTCTTTGTCTTTTCTACATGTCTTCATTATTTCTTTGGGCACATTCTTATTTTTTGGCTCAACAATATGCTCTCGGCTTCTCTTATACTTTCCTGCCTAGCCCTTGAGTAAGACATTTCTTCAAAGACACCAAAGAGAGTTCCGTTTATTTGGAAATGGTATACAGAAACCAACGTGTGGACACCAGATGTGGTCATTGGTACCAGGATGTCATTGCTTCTAGGCCACCTCGGCAGATAGATCTAGGAAACACACACACATAACACATGCGCGCGCGCGCGCACACACACACACACACACACACACACACACACACAACATACATACACAAAACCCTACATATTTCTCTTTCTATAGATGAATTAAAAACCATGAGTTCATATCTCCAATTCCATACAACACCATGGGGATCATTCCAGCTTTCCCTCTTCCTTATTTGTAACCCTCTCTGAGGATGAGTAACCTCATTTCATCATCCGCAATATACTTGCTTATTTTCTCAAGTCTATGACACACAGTTTCAGAATTGCTAACACATTAATACCACTGTGAAAAACAAACCTACTAATCGGAGTTCAATATTTGTTATAGTAGTCTTTAGCCTAAAGGTACAAGTCAAGTATCCCTTTTCCAAAATGCTTGGGATCATAAGTGTTTTAGATTTTGGATTTTTTTTCAGATGTTGGAGTATTTGTGGAATACATACTGGTTGAGCATTCCTAATCCAAAA
>NW_007726400.1:5408-6370 GCF_000696425.1 Galeopterus variegatus | reverse complement strand
TTTTTTTCAGATGTTGGAGTATTTGTGGAATACATACTGGTTGAGCATTCCTAATCCAAAAATCAGAAATCTGAAATGCTCCAGTGAACACTTGCTTTGAGCATCACGTCAGCTCTCAAAAATCTTTGGATTTCAGATTTCCATATAAGGGGTGTTCAACCTGTGTATAGCCAAAATACTGTGTTCAAAATTACCTGGCTTAGTTTTTTTCCCCTTTCCCTTCTGTGTGTTATATCATTCATTTGAAATACTTTCAGGTTCATTTGGTTTTTTGTATTTTATTTTAGAGTTTTGCTCTCCATTCTTACTGATTTTTTAGAACTACATTAAAAGGTATACTCAGAAAATAGTCACTCCCCTTATCTTTTCCACCCCATACCCACGATCCTCATCCTTTCTATACCATTCCCACTATCCTCTTTAGGTATTATCTTCCCCTCATCCCAATTTGTGACATGAAGTACCTGAGCATACTCTAGAGATTATTTTGCATTTTGGCTTTTTCACCTAACAATAGATCCTGGAAATCACTCTGCATTAATTCATAGCTGTCTTCCTCATTCATTTGTTCAACTGCATGGTATTCCTCTTTATGGATGTACCACCGTTTATCCAATCACTCTCCTTTGTATTCTCCTTGTGTTTAGGTAATCTTTAAATATTTCCCAATTATGAACAATGCTGTAATAAATACCTTAGTGCATATGTAATTTTGTGTTGTTGAAAATGTATTTTCAGGGTATATCTTTAAAGGTGGTATTGCTGGATCAAAAGGTAGATGCGTATATAGTTTTGTTATACATTGCAAAATTCTCTTTGATTATTTGCATTCCCATAAGCAAAATGTGGGAATGTCTATTTCCCCATAGGCTCACCAACAGAATGTGTTGGCATACTTTTTAATTTTGCTAATCTGATAGTTGAGGAGTGCTACCAAAATTTTGTTTTAATTTGCATTTATC
>NW_007726400.1:0-4282 GCF_000696425.1 Galeopterus variegatus | reverse complement strand
GGAGCGCCGCTGCGCTTCCCAAGTGGCGCACTTATCCAGTGCGCCACCGGGCCGGCCCTATTTAATAAATTTCTAAAGTACTTGGGTGTTTTATTCTGTTGTACTGGTCTGATATCTATTGATGTGCCAGTACCATACTCTTTAAATTATGGCCTATTTATATTTAATATTTGGTAAGTATAGTACCCCTCATTGATTTTCTTTTTTTCTATGTTTTTCTAGCTATTCTTACATGTCTATTTTTACACATAAGCTTTATTTTAAACTTGTCTACCTTCATGAAAAAGCTTGTGGTATTTTTATTGGTATGTGTCAAATTTATAAATTAACCTAGGGAGAAAGGACATCTTTATGTTGAGTCATCCCATCTAAGAATTTGTCTAACTCTATTTTTGCATTTTCAGAAGATTAAAAAATATTTAAAAGTGTTCTTCATATGGTTTTTAAAAAATTTCTTATTAGGTTTATTCCTAAGTAGATTACTTCTTTGTTGCTATTATTAATGGAGTTTTTTTCTAACAGGCATTTTCAATATTCAAGAATAATTTATGTAGCATCATAAATATCTGGCCTTTGGAGATTTGATAAAATTCCCCCATGAAACCATTTGGTCCTGGTGCTTTTTGTAGGGCATTTCTTTGATATCTTCCTCTATTTCTTCTGTGAATATTGGTAGGTTTTCTATTTCTAATGTGATCAATTTTGGTAAACATGTTTCCCTAAAAAGCTCTCCATTTTATTATCTAGGTTTTCAAATTTATTTGGATAAATGTGTGCAAGGGAATCTCCTAGGGCTTTTAATTTTCTTTCTATTTCAATGGTTATTTCCTTTTCTTTCTTTCTTTTTTAAAGATGACCGGTAGGGGATCCCAACCCTTGACTTGGTGCCGTCAGCACCACACTCTCCCAAGTGAGGCAACCGACCATCTCTATATAGGGATCCAAACCCGCACCCCGGTGCCGTCAGCACCACACTCTCCAAAGTGAGCCACGGGCCGGCCCTTGTTTTTTTCTCATTGATTATGTTGTTTAGGACTTCTATATCCTTATTTATTTCTATCTCACTTGATCTGCCTTATACTGAGAATGGCGTGTGTAGTGGATTGAATTATGTCCCCCCCAAACTCACTGAAGCTGGAATTGTGGCCCCAAGTTTTAAGTATTAGATATTTGGTTCCCACTGACTGTTAAGAGAGTGGGAAATCCTAGTATGGTAATTGAAACATGGAGCCTTGAGGAGGTGATTAGACTGTAGGACCATGCTGTAGTGGATGGATTAAAAATGGTGGTCAGGGGCATGGTTCTGAGAGCTTTAAAAGGAGAGAGAAGAGAGTATGTCTCTCTCTCTGCTCCATCATTTTTGTAATGTGATACCCTGCTGTCACTGAAGTCATCACCAGAGAAAGACTTCACCAGCTGTGTTCCCCGGACTTTATACTTCCTAGCCTCTGAAAATGTAAGCAATAAATTTTGTTTTCTTATAAATTATCCAGTTCCAGGTATTTTGTTACAAGCAACAGAAACGGACTAATGCAGTGTGTTAAAGTCTGAGTGTTTCTATTTATGTTCTATTTATGTTTCATTGCATCTCTTTACTTTATAAAAGTGTTTTCTTGGCTATTTGCTGCAAAAGAAAACCCCTTATAACTATTATATTTTCATTACAAATCATGGCTTTGGGGGATCTGAACCTGTGACCTTAGTGTTATAATGCCGTGCTCTGACCAACTGAACTAACTGGCCAGCCCAACTGTGGCTTTTAAAATAGTTAAGTATGATCACATTTAATGCTTATTGCCCTAAACTCTGCTTTGTCTAATATCAAGTTGTGCAGAAGAGAGTTGACATAGCAGGCCTGAAATTTCTATCCTTAGAAAGGCCTGCTTGCAATGTTGCCTTTGTCCAGCATTGGGGAAGTTGAATTTTAGAAGGGTTCTCACTATTCCCTAACTGGGAAGAGTGGCTCACCGTGCCTGAATTGTGAAAACAATGTGGTTTATGCTGAACACTTGCTTTCCTTCTGGGAGTCTAGAATTTTGGTAAATGCCAGGCAGAGAGTGCTTTTGTAGCCAGCCCCCAGTAAAAAACTTAGGTACTGAGACTCTAATGTGCTTTACTGCTAGATGATATTTCACCTGTGTTGCCACAACTCATTGCAGAAGGAATTAAGTATGTCCTGTGTGACTCCACCAGGAAAGGACTGTTGGAAGCTTGTGCCTGGTTTCTTCTGGACTTTACCCCATATGCCTTTTGCCTTTGCTGATTTTGCTTTATATCCTTTCACTGTAATAAATCATGTCCATGAGTACAACTATATGCTGAGTCCTGTGAGATCTTCTAGCAAACCATAGAACATGAGGGTGGTCTTGGGGATCCCTGACTCACGGGATCACAAGCCTTGCTATTTTATAATTCACATTTGCCTGTACACAATTGAGCATCCTTTCATTTTTAGCCTTTCAAAATCACTTTGAGATTTCTCTCTTGTATTCAGTACATTGTTTTGTTTTGCCTTGTGAGTCAAATTGAAAATATTTTTATTTTAATAGATGAATTTAACCCATTCACATTTCATTATATTACTGATATATTTGGTCTCAACCTAGTTACTTTATTTTTATGTTTTATGGTTATTTTCTGTGTTTCTCTGTGTGATCACATCCTTTAAAAAAATACCATTAGTCACCTGTTTTCCTTATTAACCTTTCTTGACTTGATTTGTTGGTTTTTACCTATATTCTTTAATTACCACCTATTACCTATACATCAATTAATAAACTTATTCTGCTTTATTCTTATTCTCTCCCTTCTTTTTCTGTTTTTGAAGTTTCATTATTTCTTCTTCATTAGAACATACATTTATATAGTAGTCTCCCATCCTTGTCTCTTCCATTGTTTTAGGCTTAAATAGATGTATAATTAAATATATTAAATACTCGCCATCAGTTTTTTCCCCCAAAGTCATCTCTTAGTTGGATAAAACATATCCTGTAGTAGATTCCTGAAAGCTATTTTGCTATTTGTTATGAGGCCAGGTAATGTGATAGTTAGTGGATGGAATGATGTGGAAATTTCTTGGGTCCTTGCATATTTAAAACTGTTTTTCTATAGCCTTAATACTTGAAGGACTAGCTTGGCTAGATAAAAATCCTTGATTCACACTTTCTTCCCATGAGTTTCTTTAAAATTTATTATTATTGCCTTGCTTTATTTGTTGTTTTTGAGAAGCCTGAGGTGGGACTAAATCTCTTACCTCTGCAAGCTATTTGATCATTTTTCTTTGAGACCAGAAGGAATTTTTCTTTGGCTTTAAAATCTAACAATTTTAAGAAGATATATCCCAGAGTTGGTTGTTCTGGCTAATTATCCAAGGTACTCTGTAGGCCCTTTCAATAATATTCTTTTCTTGTACTATAGTTATCAATGTTTATTCTATCCTCTATGTTTTTCCTTCTTTAGAGACTCCAATAATATGTATGTTATTTCTTCTTTGCTTGTTTCCGTTACAATTATTTTTTTCTCTGACCCTTGTTACTTATTTCTCCATCTTATTTTCATTCTCTTGGTTGTTTTCCTGTCATTTTTTAATACTCATTTTTCCTGTCATTCTTCTATACTCACGTTAAAATTTCATTTGAGTTTTTTTCTCCTCTTGGCACCCATGCAATTTAGTCTTCATTTTGGAGATAATTTTATCTTTTTTTTTTTTCCCATTTCTACTTTTAATTTCGAATTTCTGATTCAGTGTGGTTTTCCATATATTCAAATGNCACAGAAAAGGAGCAGAACAACTAATAGACAGCTAAGTATCCATGACAGTGTCTGTGGGAGAGTGCAGGAGTGCAGCAGGAGACTGGTAAGATCCCTGTGTAGCATGAAAACCCAGGAGGATTGTATAGAAAGGAGTGAGAGGCACCTGGGCACAGATGCCAAGGTTCCGCCACCAGAACCTTCACAGGAGAACCTTTTCATTGTGGAGAAAAGGTAGGAAGGGGGCCCATATCAACCCAAATCCTCACCAAAGAGGCCTGCACTTTCTATTGCAGGAAGTTTCTACAGTCCTTTCAATGCCAGAACTTATGTGGGGAGCTGCCTAGAATGCACACACTGCATTGCTCCATAACATTAGGACATACTGTGATCTCCCCAAACCCCATGCTTGTGACCCAAGCTGATACAATATGGTGCCATTTTGAAACCAGAGCCACTGTGGGAGCATGTCCTGCCCTGAGGGCAGTAGCCATTGTGCTTCCTCAGCCTTAAGGTTTTACCATCATCCCAA
>NW_007726399.1:732094-757118 GCF_000696425.1 Galeopterus variegatus | reverse complement strand
TGGTTTTTTGTATTTCTGGTATCTTTTTTTTGATGTTTATTCATTTTGGCAGGGGGTTTCACAGTGCACAGATTTGACCCTATTGGCTAACTAAGGTGTGGCTGTGTTTGTTGATTTGGTATGGCTACCTCTGTGACTGCTCAGTTGGCCTCTAGTGTCTTGTGTGTGTGTTTGCCTCAGGTCTTGGGCCTCTCCGGGGAGCCTCCTCTCTGGTCAGCTTGGACTCTACTGGGCTGCTGGATCTCAGGACGGTACCGCAGGGTGTGTGATCTCTTTTGAGCTCCCACTTCCCATGTAGAACTTCTCTCTGTTCCGTGTGCTCTGGCCCTGGGTGCTGGATTACGCAGTGGCGGCCCCACAGGGTATGTGTTTTCTGCCGAGTCTCTGCCTCCCTATCCGGACGTTTTCCCGCTCTGTGCGCACTAGGTGGGGCTGTTGGACCTTGCAGAGGCGGCCCGCAGGGTGTGTGTTTTCTGACGAGTCTCCGCCTCCTTAGGCGGATACCTCTGCACTCTGTGCACTCAGTACTGGGCTGGGTGTGTCTTCTGCAACCCTTGTCTATCAGCCGGGACTTCAAGCCCCTGCTCAGCACCGCCCTGCCCAGGAAGACTTTCAGGTTTCTGCTAGGCGCCAACTGCCGGTCACTCTGGGTGCCTTTGTAGCACTGAGTAGGGCTTTCTCTGGACTTCTCACCTTCCTCCTGGTATTGCGGTTTTTTGTGTAGTTGCCTTGTCTCCCACACCAGGGCGTGCGCTCCTTGGGGGAGGAGCCCACAGCACACAGTTCCTCTTTGAATCGCCCCGGTGGACCGACTCCAGCACCCACCCGCAGACAGCTCTCTGGCAGGTTCAAGTGAGCTCGGGAGCGCTCCGGCCACACCTCTCCCAACCAGAAATCAGTTAGGGGTTCTTCTGAACTTATGGCCACAGAGATGGTATCTGCCTCCCAGAAACAGGAAGTTTACCTGAGGTCGGAGCCCAGGGTGCAGTGGAGTGACAATCAGGTCGGCCTCCTCTTCCCTGCCCTCCCAACGCTGGCTGGGGGCTCCCCACGCCACCAGCCCCGCCAGAGATCCATGGGGGGGAGTGGGATGGGAGGCCGGTCTGCAGGCCCCAGAAGGCCCCGCGCCGGGGCAAGCAAGTGGCAAGGCTCAGTGAGGAGCTGTGCCAAGCGAGGAGGGCAGGCCTGGCCAAGCCAGCCGGCTCCATCCCCACCCGAGAAAATGGAGGCAGCCCTTGTGCCGGTGACTGACCTGTTATGGCCGGCGGAAGCCAGGCGGGTGTCTGCCCCACAAGCAGGGCCGGGCTGGGGGTCACTCACAGAGCTGGGCCGGCCAGGCGGCTTCCTCTCCGCTTCCATGTCGTTGCTGTCTCCTCAGGCTGCTCGCTCAGTCCCGCGGCGCGGCTCGAGCACTCTCAGGAATCTTCTTTTATGTCGGCCCTAAACCTCGAATCTGTAGTTGCTTTTTTATCGTTGTAGATTAGTTGATCAACGACTTATTCATTCTTTGTTGCTCTTGGAAATGCAAATAGCACTCTAGCAGCACAGCGCACACTTCTCAGGCTCGTGCTGTCTTCTGGCGCCCCCGCTCCAGACCCGTCGCCATCTTGGTCTCAAAAATAGGATTCTGAGCATGTTGTTTTGATGTTTTAAATATCTTTTGTTCCTTTCTTTTAGATTTACTGTTTGTCTTCTGTGTTTGTTGGTTCTTGGGATGGTAGACAAACTTTTTTTCTCTTTATTGTTAGCATTTTTATTTTACTGGTGGTTTCCTTTCTTGAGTATTCATGGTCATGATGGTTGTTTTTCAGGTACCAGACCCAATACTCCCTTGAGAATTTCTTGCAAGGCTGGTTGTGTGGTAGTGAACTTCCGCAGTTTTTGTTTGTCTGGGAAACATAGTATTTGTCCTTCATTTTAGAAGGATAGTCTTGCTGGATAAAGTATTCTTGGCTGGCAATTTTGTCTGTCAGTATTTTGAATATATCATCCATTCTCTTCTGGCTTTTAGGGTTTCTGATGAAAAGTCTGATGTTAGTCTGATAGGAGCTCCCTTACAGTGACTTGATGCTTCTCTCTTGCAGCTTTTGATATTCTCTCTTTGAGTTTTTCCAATTTGACTATAACATGTCTTGGAGAGGACCTTTTTGGGTTGAATATGTTTTGGGATCTTTGAACCTCCTGAATCTGAATATCTGTATCTCTCCCTATACCTGGGAAGTTTTCTGCTATTATTTCATTGAATATGCTTTTAATGCCATTTCTTTTTTCCTCCCCTTCTGGAATACCCATGATTCAGATATTTGAGCATTTAAAGTTGTCTGTTATCTCTCTTACATTTTCTTCAATTTTTAAAATTATTATTATTATTTTTTGTCCGCCTGTGTTATTTTGAACAGTCCATCTTCAAGGTCAGAAATTCTCTCTTCTGCTTGTTCTAGCCTGCTGGTTGAGCTCTCTGTTGTGTTTTTTTATTTTGTTGAATGAATCCTTCAGTTCCACAAGCTTTGCTACATTCTTTTTCAGGGCATTGATTCTTTGTACATTTCCTCTTTCAGGTCCTATACACTTTTTCTCATTTTGTTGTGTTGTCTGAGTCTTCTTGTATCTCTTTAGTTTCCTTAGAATTATTGTTCAAAATTCCTTGTTAGTCATTTCAAGGACTTCCTGTCCTATAGGACCTAGTACTTGAGAGTTATTATATTCCTTTGGTGGTGTCATACTTTCTTGGTTTTTTATATTTCTAGTATCTCTCCGTTGCTGTTTAGTCATTGTGGCAGAGGCTTTCATGTCCACTGGTTCCACCCTGGTGTCTGCAGCAGTGCCAGGGAGTGTTACTGACATTAGGCTGCTTGTTGCTACCTTGGGGCCTGAGGGTCACTGGGATGGGCCTCTCAGGGGCTGGGTCTCTCCTGGCCTGGATCCTGTGGAAGATGCTGGGTCAGTGCTGCTGCCTCGGGGCCTGAGGGTTGGTGAGGCCATGAGCATGTTAATTTCCCTGTATTTATACAGTTTCTTGTGTCCCTTTCATTGTTGATATCTAGTTTTATTCCATTGTGGTCCAACAAGGTAGTTGACATAATTTCAGTCTTTAAAAATTTGTTGAGACTTCTTTTGTGACCTAACATATGGTCTATTCTAGAGAATGTTCCATGTGCAGCTGAGAAGGTATACTGCTGCTGTTGGCTGAAATGTTCTATATGTATCCTTTAGGTCCCATCAGCCTAGAATAGAGATTAATTCTGATGTTTCCTGGTTAATTTTCTGTCTGATCTATTCTTTGAAGAAAATCGGGTTTTAAAGTCCCCAACTATTATTATGTTGGAATCTGTTTCTCCTGTTAGGTCTAGTAGTGATTGCTTTATAGAATTGGGTATTCTGGAATTGGGTGCATATATATTTAGAGTTGTTATATCCTGCTGAATTGATCTGTTCATCATCATATAATGGCTTTCCTTATATTTTTTTTACTTTCCTTGTCTTGAAGTCTATTTTATCTGATAAAGTATAGTTACTCCTGCTCTTTTTTGGTTTCCATTTGCACGAAATATCTTTTTCCATCCCTTCACTTTCAGATGGTTTCTTGTAGGCAGCATATTGTTGGTTCTTGCTTTATAATCCACTGAACCACTCCTAATCCAGTTAAATTTAGAGTTATTATTGATATATAGAGATTCACTACTGCCATTTTGTTCTTTTTTTCTGGTTATTTGGTTGATCCTTTTTTTCCTTTTTCCAATCTTACTGTCTTTCTTAGTGGTTTTCTCTAGCAGTGTATTTTGATTTCTCACTTATTTATTTCTACAATGTATCATAAGTTTTTGTGTTATGGTTACCACTAGGCTTACAAAAAACATTTTACATTTATAACAGATTATTTGAGATGAATAACAACTTAACTTGATATCTAAGAAGAAAAAAAACCCAAAGCCAACTCTATGCTTTGGCATCATCACTCACCCCCACCACCCCCACCCAGTTTTTGACATTTCTGTTGTTTCAAGTAACATCTTTTAATATTTCTTGCCTCTCGTATGGCTTGTATATATTATTATCTTGTTCAGTTTGTCATTTAGTCTTCATACTAAGGATGTTAAAGGGTTTATTACCACCCTTACAACATTGCAGTATTCTGAGGGTGTGTGTCAGCTTACTTTACTAGTAAGTTATGCATCTTCAAATGTTTTCTTTCTGCTAGTTTCATTTTCTTTCAGATTGAAGAACTCCCTTCAGCATTTCTTGTAAGGTGGTGGTGATGAATTCTCTCAGCTTTTGTTTCTCTGGGAAAGGCTTTATTTCTCCTTCATATTTGAAGGTTAGTTTTGCTGAATAGAGAATTCTTGGCTGACAGTCTTCTTCCTTCAGCACCCTGAATATACCACCCCATTCTTTTCTGGCCAGTAGCATTTCTATTGAGAAATCTGCTAAGAGATGTATCGGGGCTCCATTGAATGTTATGTGTTTCTTTTGTCTTTCTGCTTTCAGTATTTTTTCTTTGTCTTCTGTTTGATAACTTGATTATGAAGTGCCTTGGAATGTTCCTCCTTGGATTGAATTTGATTGGCCACTTCTGTGCTTCCTGTACCTGGATGCTGTCATCTTTCTCAATACTTGGAAAATTTTCAGCCATTAGTTCCTTGAGTATGCTTTCTACATCTTTTCCTTTTCCCTCTCCTTCAGGTTTGAGAATTATGTGGAGGTTATTTCACTTGAGGGAGTCCTATATTTTCTGCATTTCTGTTTCATTTCTTCTTATCCATCTTGCTTCTCTGATTTGAAAATTTCATATGTTTTATCATTGAGCTCACTTAGTCTTTTCTCAGTTTGATTAAGTCTGCTGTTAGAGCTTTCTATTGAGTTTTTCAGTTCATATAATGTATTCTTTGTTTCTAGAATTTCTATTTGGCTTCTTAAAATTGACCTAATTTTTCTGTCAAGTTTCTCATTCTGCTCCTGGACTGTTTTCCAGATGTAATTTAACTTTCTATCTATATTTTCTTGAATGTACTTAAGAGGATTATCCTGAATTCTCTGTCAGACATTTCATAAATCCACTGCTCCTCTGGATCCATTGCTGGTGCTTTGTTTGCTTTGATGGTGCCATAGTTCTCCATACTTTCTCAATCTTTGTGTCTTTATATTGATGCCTGCGCATTTGAGACTGCACTTCTTCTTGTTTTTACAGCTGTTCTTTGGGGGTGTTAGACTTTTACTGTTTAGTATCAGAGCTTTGTCTCTGGTCTGTGGTATTATTTTTTTTTCAGTTCCATGTTGAATTTTTTGTTACCACCCCCACTTAAACTCTGCAGTAGAACTAACTTGTCATCCTTTGGTTAATTCCAAAATTGGGGGAACTTCCTGTGGAGTCTAGCACTTGAGCTCTGTGGTCAAGCAAAATTGGTACTTTGCTATGTATTCTCTTGTGAGAGTTTTTGTGTGGATCAGATTTTAATTGTTGGCTTTTTAATCATTTCCAGGTCTTATAAGGTCAGATACACCTGGGTATTGTGGGAATTCTGACCCAGGACTGATTCTTTTCAGCAAAGTGTGTCCTCTGTAGTACTATGGCCTTGACCAGTCTCCACTGAGTGGGCTTGTGCTGATGTGAAGGCTGCCCATGCTGTACCTGGATGTTACCCTCCAGCTGGCCAGGCTCCCTCTCCACACTTCAAACACTTCCCATGGGGTGGGCCATCTGCAGGTCCCTCATGATGACTCACCAGCCTCTGGGCGGTTCCTTTGTTCAGTCAGCTGCAGCCCCTTACTTCTTTTTGGGTCCATGGGAACCCTGTCAGTGGTCTCATTAACTTGGGGCTGATATGGTACACTCTGAGGTCCTCTTCTCCCCTGTAGATTCCAAGCAACTTCACGTAAATGGCTTAGCTGTGGCTTTTGCCAGCTCCTCCTCCATGTGCTGTAACTTCTTCCTATCCCTCACCGGGCAGACTCTGAAGCAGCCAGGGCTCAAAACAGTTGGAGTGGTCCCTTCTCCCTCTTGCCACAGCTTCACGAACTCTGTGGGTCTCTCCTCTTCTCCTGAGCTCCAGCAGTCCCAGGTTGGAAGTCTTTGCTTTTTTTTTTTTTTTTTTTCTCTTTTTTTGTGTCTGGCAACGGATTGCAACCCTCAGTGTCGCGCCCGTACCGGACCGGGACCGGCAACGGGATCGCAACCCTCGGTGTTGTGCCTGCACCTCGCTCAGCCAGTGAGCAGGAACCGGTCTGTATGTGGGATCTGAACCCTCGGCGGGAGCGCCGCCACGCTCCTAAGTGGCACACTGTAGCAGTGCGCCACCGGGCCAGCCCGGGAAGTCTTTGCTTTTTAATAGCTGTAAATTGATCAGTTGTGAGGGAGAGTGATGCTGGGGACCATCTATTTCACCATCTTGACCGGAAACCTCCTCAATCACTATTCTTGCTGCACTTATATAGATAATCAGGCCAAGTTTAATAAAACCAAACTTATTTTTCAAAGAAATTCATTTTATCTTTATTATCTTTGATAAAAAATGGAAGTGGAGGGCCGGCCTGTGGCTCACTCAGGAGAGTGCGGTGCTGATAACACCAAGGCCACGGGTTCGGATCCCTATATAGGGATGGCCGGTTTGCTCACTGGCTCAGCGTGGTGCTGACAACACCAAGCCAAGGGTTAAGATCCCCTTACCGGTCATCTTAAAAAAAAAAAAAAAAATGGAAGTGGTTGTGGGAAAAAAGATTTTATGTTTCAGTAAAAAATATAATATACCCTAAGGAATCTGAAAAATTGCCATCCATGTTCACTGACTTTGTGATTTTTTCTCTTTGTGAACTGCCTCCTACCATTTTGTGCATTTTGTCAATAACTATCTTTTCTAATTATTCTTCCACTTTTCTGGCTTGAAATCACTAAAAATTAAAACTGCCCTTTTCCTAATGCCCTACCAAGCTGAAGCTGGACAACCTGATATAACTTCAGAGAAATCATCACAACAGGCCATATACAGACAGCCTTTATGCCTGTTGCCATTTGGGCCACTCAGACATCACTGGAGATATTCAAATTGAAGATGCTTTGAAGCTAACATCTAAAAATCTTCTCAAGTCACTGTTCTCTGGACTCAAAAACTTGATTTATAATTTGCTCCAAACATTAACCTTTGTTTTTCTTTTGTTTCCATAGAAATGCCTCTAATTAAATACCTGTTTTCTCACACCACATAAAGGCCTAACTTAAATGGGAGTCCACCTAACACATCACCTCCTAAAATTTTAGATACACAATTGCTTGATTGGCCTGAACTAGTCTCATGACTAAAAGACTAATTCAATGAGACAATATACTTAGATTTGTTATTTTCATCTTGGTCCAATTTACGTTCTTCTCTCCTTTTACAGATCTCTTGTCACTCAGTTACTAGCCTGATTCTCCTCTCCACAGCCACCAATTCAGTTTTTAGTATGTAAAACTTCAAGGGAAGTTCCAGAATGGGGAAAATGAAGGAGTTAAAATATACTATTCTCGCATATTTACTATTTAAGTTAAAGACACTTGAAAAATAACACGTGCAAGAATATCACTTTGACCTTTGTGCTGTTTCTCAAAAACAGAAGATAAAATTTCCACGTGAAAGCACTTTCTGTATACTAGAAAATAAGGGGACATCCTTATTTTCAAGAATGAGAATTTGAGACCAAGTGAATACTGTGCAGATCTTGTTAGAATAACTCTTATCTATCTTTTAAGCCTCCTCTCATAATTTAGTCATGTTTTTACAGTTGACTATTCTTTGTCCAATACAGTGTATAAGTAACTGACTCTCTGCTTTTTTGGACCTTCATTTTCTTATATGGGCTCCACGCCAAGTAAAACTTGTAAGTAAATTTGTATCCTTATTGCCTGTTAATCTATCTTATGTCAATTTAATTATCGGACCCAGCCAGGACCCTAAGAGGATGGAAGTGGAATTTTCCTACCCCTACACCTCTAAGATCAGTACATAACTGCTTTTTGACTGATGAGAAATAAAGCAAAGAGCACAATCAAACCTCAGTTAATTCCTCTAAATATTATCACACTATGTTTGTTATAGCACATTAGTTGGTATTAAATTTGCCAACAGAGAACAGTTGTCCTCCAGGAATTTCACCAGGGAGTAAAATCTTGTTGTCCATGTCACCTAACATTTATTACAAGGTCTGTTAAAGGAAGCAATATTCAAGGAGGGTTGCCTTAAAGACACATAGACATTTCAGATTCCATAAAATATATTCTTGCCTTTAAATTAGCAGGGATCTGAGAATCTAGATTGTAATGTATTGTTTCCCTTCAGAAGTACATTTTCTGAATTGCAGTCCAGTGTGGTATCATTTGCCTATACTTAAGGTGGTTATAAGAAATTGCCCTAAAAAAAAGTCATTGTTTCATTTATTACCGGTCCAGCATAAAGGATGTTCATTTCATCACATATGGCCCCTTTATTGAGTAACTCTAGGAGAAACTCCTGGCTATATTTTGAACCCCAAATTTCTGTACTTCTTAGCACCAACATGTATTTATCTTATAAATATTGGCGATAGTGTGTTTGGTCGTGTTTCCCTTTTCATGTTAACTGCTAGGAAGCTTAGATTCAAAGTTGTAGACAATGTACAGCACTTATATAGGTCATTGTGATATGTATGCATTTTGGGCTTTGTTCTCAGCTTCATATAGTATTTCCTCTCTTATTTTTTCTTCTTTCATCTTACTTTTAGTTTACATTACTTTGTTTTATTTTATCTATTCTTGTGAGCTTTTTAAATTCTTTCTGGAACATGGGGATGCAAACAAACAAATATAAGGTTCATAAAAAAATATATTTCAGTAAAGTTTGTACCCATTTTTGCAAGTCCATTTGGTATCCTGGAACACTAGTGTCCTCCCAAACCCCATTCTCAGAAACATTTTTTGATATAAA
Source organism: Galeopterus variegatus (assembly GCF_000696425.1). Taxonomy (NCBI): domain Eukaryota; kingdom Metazoa; phylum Chordata; class Mammalia; order Dermoptera; family Cynocephalidae; genus Galeopterus; species Galeopterus variegatus. The sequence continues at coordinate 748,188 of NW_007726399.1, read as the reverse complement.
GTCTTCTTATTTTTAAGAATCACCATAATAAAAGTAGTAGTCTATTTCTAGCAGCTCTTTTTTGCAGGAACCACCAAAAAAGAGTAAGCAAAAACAATTTTAAGCAGCCCATTGACTTAAGAATGGGAAAGAGATAGATTTAGAAACAAGTTATAAATTCTGAAATGCAGTGCCACTCAAAGTGTGGTCTGCAGGCTGGTGCCAGTCTGTAATGAGAAAGGTACAAAAATTGAAAATAGCAACTAGAAAAGTTTATAGAAATTTGTGAAAGTAAATGAGAATAAATCATATTTTAATCTGATAAAGGCGTAGACTGTATTTTATATGTCCTTCCTCCTCCTAGTAAAACATTTCATTGAGTATCAGTCCACAACAGATTGGAAATTTAAAACATCATAAGAACAACAACCTAAAACCCGGTTTCACAACAAATAGTTTGAGAAGCAATTCTTTAAAGGTCTTAACCTACCTTCCCACAGTCACAATGAAGGAAGAGTGCAGCAAACATCTGCCTCTGCATGTCAGTTTTTATGAACTCCCGGAATTCATCTGCACAGTGGCAAAGGTGCTTAAGGAGTTCCTCAAACATATCACTTTTAAAGTCTGCAATATGTGAAGAGATGTACTGCAGAAAAAAGAGGATAAATGATTAAATTAAAACCATGTTCTTTACTGGGATTTTCCCAAGGATTCAGCCAAATTCATGAAATATATTTGCTGCAAAATGTTTCTATATAATTACTTATCACTTAAATAAAGCATTTTCATGTTAGTGCTGCTCTGCAGGTTGTGTGGCAGAGAGGTGACCAATGGCATCTCCAACATCATACACCACAGGAACTAGATATTTTTGGAGCAATTTCCCTAGTTCACATAAGCATTATATAGGTCAGACTTTTCTGCCCAGTATGAAATAGCAGCAATCCTAAAATGTTGCCTGTAAATTAAAAGTTCTAAAAATTGAATGCAGTTTTCCTATTGGTATATGGCATATAAGAGCAAGTGTGTTCCATGACTGGTTACGTTCAATGTTGGAGTGTAAGAGATAGGGATTGTGGGTGGTTTTTTCATCTTCTGTTATTGCAATAAGATATCCTTTGCCTATAGCTATGATATTTCTTTTTTGGAAAGTGTAGGAACTGAAAACATTTATGCTCTTGGGCCATTTCCAGTAGTGGGATTGCTAGTTCAAAAGGTAAATGCATCTGTATTTTTTGTAGGTTTGACATGGGGCTTGTACTCTTTTGAACTCCCACAACTAATGTGTAAGTGGCTATTTCTCCTCAGCTTCACCATCAGTGTTATTGCCATCTGGATTTTTGCCAATTTGATAGATCAGGAACATTACATTCTTGACCTATATACCTCACTATGAGATAGAAAATATCCTGTGATAGAAATGATCAAGCACTGCAAGAGTTTCTGAGTGCACTCCTCTTGAAGCGTCAGCCCAGCTCACAGTCAGTGATTTCCTCCCCTGCTCCAAGCACAGAGGTAACCAAATTTATACTGCACGGTCCAGTTTCCATAGCCATAAATGATTGGACCAGGGGAGGACACTTAACCTAAGCGAGGTCATTCAGATTCTCTCCACTGGGACTTGGGGATTAAAACTGAGGAACAGCCAGCTGATCTCCGAGTGGGGCTGGAGTTGTGAATGAGTAGGGAAGGCAAAACTTTACCTCTACCCTCTTTGGCTACACTTGAGAATTCAATTGACATAAGGTAGATTAATGGGAGAAAAGCATAAAATTAATATAAGTTTTATTTGACATGGGAGCCCTCATAAGAAAACAAAGAACCCCCCCCCCAAAGTGGCAAAATCTATATATTTTCATATTAGATTGAACAAAAGGAGGCAATTGTGGGAAAGTAACTAAATTACATAGGGAAACTAAAAGGAAGATAAGAATTATTTTAACAAGGCCTGTTTGTACAGAATTCTCTTGGCTAAGACTCCCCCTTGAGGAATGTTTCCTTTCTCCTGGCATAGGAAGGGCATCTTTCACATGAGTTTTTATCTCCTATTTTCAGGAAGAAAAGGGGAGATTAGAATTCCCTTGTTGTATCTGATGTTTTTTAAGTGCTTTTAGCTTAAAGTAATCCTTATGCCAAAGTGGCATTCTTTGAGGTGTGCTATGGGTTAAATGTACCCCCCAAAGTTCACATACTGGAACTTAATCTCCATTGTAACAGTGTTAAGAGGGTGGGAAACCCTATTATGGAAATTGAAAGGTGGGGCCTTTAATAGGTGATTAGATTGTGAGGACTGTACCCTTGTGAATGGATTAATCCATTGATGGTTCAATAGGTGGTCATGGGCGTACATATGATGGCTTTATAAAGACAGCCAGTGAGCAGGTTTGCTCTCTTTTGCTCAGCCCATTCTTGCCATGTGATACCCTGTGTCTCTGGAGAGTCACCATGAAAAACAAGGCCCTCACTAGATGTGTTCCCTGGACATTGGACTTCCCAGCCTCTGAAACTATAAGAAATAAATTCTATTTCTTTGTAAATTCCTCAGTTTCAGGTACTCTGTCATAAGCAACAGAAACAGACTAATACAGGTTGGTATATTCTGCCACCCTTCATTTGTAAACTTAAGAGTTGCGGGTGGCCAGATTCTTCCATATGAACTGAGGATGCAGAGAAAGTCTGTCCACAGAGAGAGACAGATGAACTAGAAATCAAAGAGAAACAGAGTCTTGATGCTTTCTAGTCCCTGTTCTAGTCTTTTCCTAAAGTCCTTGGATTATGCACATGTCATTTTCAGCCATATTAGCTCAGGTTAATTTCTGGTTCTTATATAATTAACATGTCATAAGCATGTTTGGTAAAACACATGTTCCATTTTAGTAATTTTTTGCTAAAGAATAGTAATTTGCTTAAAATGGAACATAGTTTTGACATGTTTCATTGTCACACAATTTTTGAAGTTAATATTTCATTTCCTCATTTGTATCATTTAGGCAAACTTAAATGTATTATGTGAGAGACATGTTACACTTGAATTCATGCTTATGAGTCATAAAACATTATTCAACTGGCTTAGAGATCAAAAGAGAAAAATTACAGCAGAGCTAAAGAGCTTTTCTAAATATTTGATTCTGTTAGCTGCCTATATCACTTAATTGCTATTCTTTATTTATTTATTTTTTTTTGTCTTTTGTCTTTTTCCGTGTCCGGCAACGGATCACAACCCTCAGTGTTGCCCCCGTACGGGACCGGCTACGGGATCGCAGCCCTCGGTGTTGCACCCGCACCTCGCTCAGCCAGTGAGCGGCCGGTCTGTATGTGGGATCCGAACCCTCGGCGGGAGCGCCGCTGCACTTCCCAAGCGGTGCACTGTAGCAGTACACCACCGGGCCGGCCCTTAATTGCTATTCTTAATGTATCAATGAGCCCAGTCAAATTCTCATCTGTTACTTTAGAAAGCAGAGTAGTATAAGTGGTTAAGAACTCACATTCTGGAGCCTGTCTGGGCTCAAATCTCAGTGCCCATGTTTCTTCATTTGTGAAATAGGTGTCATAGTAGTACCTATCTCACTAGGTTGTGGTGAGGATCTTGTGTATGTATAAGGCCTGAGTATCTCAGGTAATAAGTTCTCTATAGCCGTTGCTCTTGTCTACTCTTGAGGTAGATAAGAAATTGGCTAAGGAAGCTTTCTTTATATAATAAAACAAGGAGTACAAGAATACTGATGTACACAGATTATATTTGCCATCTATCATTGAAGAAATGGTGTATTCACATAGCCTTTGGGAAGAAAATTAACTTTCCAGTTTCAGAGAGGAAACTTTTAAAAAACAATTAGTGCTAATTATATACTTAACGAAGCAGCAATATACTTTAACTCTTCTGATTTTTCAAATCTTTGCTTAATGAGTAAATTGAACAAAGGCCTGACTTAATATCCAGTAGTAATAAAAATGGCAGACTAAAACACAATTTTGCCTTTACTGGTGAAAGATAGCTTAGGTAATGTTATGGGTTAAGTTGTGTTCCCTCCCCCACCAAATTCATATGTTGAAGGTCTAACCCCCAGTACTTCAGAACGTGACTGTATTTAAAGATCGGGTCTGTAAAGAGGTAATTAAATTAAAATGAGGTCAGTAGGGTGGGCCCTAATCTGATAGGACTAGTACGAGTATCCTTATAAGAAGAAATTTGGACACAGATATGTACACAGGGAAGATTATGTGAGAAGACACAGGGAGAGGATGGTCATCTACAAACCAAGGAGAGAGGCCCCAGAAGAAACCAACCCTGCTGACACCTTGTCTCAGACTTCTAGTGTCCAGAACTGTGAGAAATTAAGTTTCTGTTGTTTAAGCCACCCTGTCTGTGATATTTGATGTGGCAACACTAGCAAACTAATACAGGTGATAAGGAATTGCTAATCAGGCATTCCTTGAATTATATGTTTCTTACAGTTGGAAATCCACCTAGGAAGAAACACTTCAACTTGGACAATAGTTCACCCACTCTCTCCCATTTCCCTGGCTTAGAATTCTCTAATTTCTCCCCAAGGTTTCCTCATATATTTTCATAACGTATTGCTGTCTCTACCTGCCCCAATGCTGTCATTCTTCTTTCTTCTGTTTTTCCCTGCCACAGCTCAAAGCACATGAAAAACAAGATGAGCAAAACAAAACAAATAAAAAACACAAGATACAGATGAGCTAGAGACAGAATAGAAAGCTATTCAGATAAATACCACTTCGGTAAAAATGCACAGCCTAAATTTAGTAGAATATGTTAAAGAAAAGACACAATCTTTGGATATGTTGCCTTTCTCTTTAAAATTTAAACTTGGAGCCATGTCAGTTTGAAGGCTTCAGACTGTACAACTGATATAAAACAATCTCTAAATAAGTGACCATCTCAGAGTGGATGACCATTGAGCAAGAACAGAATGGGTCCCGAAGAAGAGAATCCAGGCAGAGGCATGGCCCTTATTTATTCCTGGCCAAGGGATGCAACAGTTCCTCCATATGCAAAATCAAAAGTTAATATCTGAATCTCTCTGTATAGTATTTGTAGTTTTTGCATATAATTATTCTTAAGCCATGATATAATTCAGGAGTGGACCCCAACTGCTCAAAGCCCAGGCCTACTGAACAAGGCTCCTTGGAAACTAAGCTTCACTTTATACAGTCTCACAATAAACAGGAATTGTTGGGCTGTTTTCACTTGTCCCTGATGAATAGGCAGGTGTGTAGCCAAAGTCTCCACAACGATCAGGTGGACAATTAGGTCAGGAAAGGATGTAAGTATAGCAAAGTATACTCTTCAGTTAGGTTGACCAACTGCCTCACTTTCCCTGGATCTTTCCTAGTTTTAACACTGAAAGTCCCACATTCTAGAAAACTCCTCAGTTCCAGGCAAACCAGGATGGTTTGACACACTTCCTTGGATCCATTCTGTTGGTATAATCCCTGTGGGACATGCTGTGCTGTATCCTGCTTTATATAGCAAACTATGCCTGTAAGTATCTCTATCCTTTGCCATAAAAGAAACTTTACAGTCTTTAGCTGTGTCTGCAGCATCTTTCCATCACCATCTCACTGGGACAACCATATGTAGTAAACTACAGAGTTCTTATTCTATGGTATGCATGTGAAGGAGTTCAGAACAAACCACCTCAAAATATGCCACTTTGGCATAAGCATTATTTTGAGCTAAAGGCACTTAAAAAAACAGCTGGAGCAAGAAGATCTGACCTTCCTTCTGTTTCCTAAAAGCAGAAAATGAAATTTCCATGTGAAAGATGCCTTCCGTATACTAGAAGAGAAGCAATATTCTTATCATCAAGGATACGTTGTTGAGACCAAGAGAATTTTGTACAGACCTTGTTAAAATAACTCTTATCTTCTAGTCTTCCCACATAATTTAGTTGCTTTTTCATAACCTACTGCTCTTTGTTCAATTCAGTATATGTGTTCAACTCTGTGTCTTTGGGTCTTCATTTCCTTAAGAAGGCTCCTATGCCGGGTAAAACTTGTATGTTTTTCAACTGTTGATCTGTCTTAGGCCAAATTCATTCTTAGGTTCAGCTGGAAAAAAACCCTAAAAGGATAGAGGTAAATTTTTGCCTCCCATACACATTCACTCATTTGCAATACTTTTGTTGTATAAATGTAATCACAAGATAAAGAACAAATAAAGTTTGTTACAGATAACTGGGAATGGTGAATACAAATGACAATTTGAGTCAAGATTCTCATGCCTAGAGTGAGCAGACATATGAGTGGGCCACACACCCCTAGAGAATCGTCCTTCATTTAATAGTCCTAGTCTGAGAAAGCTATACTTGTATTACTTTGGAGGCAAGAGTTTAGGAGACCAACTGTGAAACCACATCAGGGAAAGAATATAACCCAGGCCAGAACCAACTGATCATATCAGTAGAAATAGACGTGCGTCAATCTCTAGAGCCCCCATAGGAGGATCTCCATTGATAAAAGGTCAGCTTCCCTCAGCTCCTCATCCCAGAGTCTTTGGAGGTTCTCCTGTATCCCAGGCCATCTATACCTCTCATTGCATGAACCTTGTAATAATAAAGGTCTTGCATGTAGTTAACATCAACTGTTAGAGATAATTAGGTTCCTTTTCCTTGCAGTGCATGGTGATGCTCTATTCTTCAAGTAACATTTTTCAGCACAGAAATAATAACTCTTATTAAGGACCCCATAGCACATAGCACATAAACACATCTATACACTATATAAAATTTTGCTTCTATTTGGAAAATGGGTTCCAAATTCCAAACAACCAAATTACAAGGGTCCTGGAACCAACCCCCTCAGATACCAATGGACCACTGTATATTTAATAACTAAGAGAGTAGAAGTAAACATTCTAAAATAGTTACTTTGGGTCTTCATTTACTCAAATAAAACAGATAAAAAGTGAGAGACAGGTCACAGTCAACAAAGAGATCATCACCTGTTCATACATCAGAAAACACACAAGAAAAATGATAGGCATATGGAGGCATCTGTGATCATTCATTCTCCCCATTCCTCTTTTTCTCTATATTAATTATTACTTAATGACTCCATTTTCTCTAAACATACTTCATCTTGAGTGCTAATTACATTATTTGTTACAAACAATGGAATGGGCAATTGTATGGCATAGTGTCTCTACTGGGTGGCATTTGTAATATCTTGACTTTGCTAGACACTTATAATTACATTTTCTTCCAGTTTCATTAAATGAGTGCTGAAAAAGAAATAGCCTTAAAGCAAATATCTTAAAGCAAATATCTTTAAAATCAAGTGCTTCAAACATTACTTCTGTGTCATATAGGATGATTTAATGATTTGTTGATTAGATAATTTAGTATTTTCAATAAATATTTCTATAGAGAAAATTTGGTTTCTGTCCAGGTAACAGCTCTTTTCTATAATGAAATTAATTGTGCGTTGTATGCATTTCAAGAAGAGAAGTTGAGAGACGTCAGGAAAACTAACATTAATAGCACAAACCATCCATTAAAACAAAATTTCACACACACACACAAAATTAAAGGAGAAAAGAGGGTCAGGGTGATGTACAGCAGTAATACTTGATATAAGCCCATTAGCATTCTATATAACACCTTTGTAGACGGGGCCCCAACCTACCTATCATCTCTCATTTCTTGTTCCTCCCCCATCATACACCTCGCATACTAATCAGGAAGAAATATTTCCTACCATGTAGACAAACCATACTCTTTCAGGCTTTTATATCTTTTTACATGCTATTCCTCTGCCTTCCTGGAAAGTCCTTCTTCCTTTTCTACATCTGTCCATCTCCTTAAGACCTGGCATATTATATTATCTGAGATGTTTTGGCTCACGTACTCTATTGGTGTTCCTCCTCTGACAGACATTATCTTCTAGTATAACTTTCATTACAATAATTGGTAATTATTGGCCTATTTGTCTCCTCATTTACCTCTGCAACCTCAACACCTGGTATACACATTTAAAAGTGGCCACTATGGAGTCCAAAAAGTTACAGCATTAGTTCAGCATCACATTATTGTAAGGTCAGGCTTGAGCCTGCTGTGGAGGAAGAGACTCAATTGCCATCACATGAAAGATGAATTCACATTATCTTGGGATGTCTTCTCATAGGGTCTCCCCTTATATTTATGCTGATAAAATTCTCCCACTCTAGACTCTTAAGAAAAACACAAAGGTAAAATATAACAAACTTAGCTGAGAGAACAAAAAATTCTTAGAAATAACAATCGTGACAAGCAAAATTTAAAACTAAATAGAGAACGATATGCTGAAGAGAAATCTGTACACCCATATTCAATTGCAGTATCATTCACAACAGCCAAGATATGGAATCAACCTAAGTATCCATCACCAGATGAATGGATAAAGAAAATGTGGTATTTATATACAATGGAATACTATTCAGCCTTTAGAAAGAAAATTCTATCATTTGTGACAACACAAATGAACCTGGAGGACATTATGCTAAATGAAATAGCGAAGAACACAAAGACAAATACTGCATGATCTCACTTGCATGTGGAATCTAAAAAAGTTGAACTCATAGAGCAGAAAATAGAATGGTGGGACTGAGTGGAGGCAGGAGGGGATGAGGAAATATTGATCAAAGGGTACAAAGTTTAAAAGAGACAGGCAGAATAGTGTTTGAGATATATTGCACAGCAGGGTGATTATAGTTAATAATGTATTATATATTTCAAAATTGCTGAGAGTAAATTTCAAATGTCTTGCCACAAAAAATAAGTGAGGTAATGGATATGTTAATTAGCTTGATTTAATCATTCCATACAGTATATAAAAAGGGTACTTCAAAAAGTTCGTGGAAAAATTGAATTAAAAGATAAAACAATCTTTCTGAACTTTTTGAAGAACCCTCATATATCAAAACATCACATTATACCTCATAAATATATACAATTATTATTTGTCAATTTAAAATAATATTAATAAAAACAGATAATTAAACTAAATAAAGGAGCTGACCAATAGAGGAGGAACAAAAACTAAAACCGAGAATTAAAAGACCCATTTTAGGAATTCTCCTAGAATATACATGAGTGAGGTTTGTTCTAGAAACACAGGAATGGTTCAACACTAGGGAATTTACTGATATAACTCATTAACAGATTAAATTAACATATTCATATGATTATCAAATAAAATAAGGCATTTGAAATATTCAAAGTCGATTCTGGGGTTTTAAAAACACTCAGTTAAATTAAGCTTAGAGTAAAACTCTTTTTTTTTTTTTTTTTTTTGTCTTTTTCCGTGTCCGGCAATGGATCACAACCCTCAGTGTCGAATTGAAAGATAATATGAATCCTACAAACTTTTTTTAAAACCCTCATATATATTCAAAACATCAGCAATAGCTATCTCTGCCATATGTGGTTTTACATACATTTTCTTTTTTATCTGACTTATTTTTTGAATTAAAATGAAATATTCATAAATATTAATGAATAAGAAAAAGTAGCCCCTATTTATTTAAGATTCTATGATATGTTTTTTGCTTGCCCTGTTTCTGAAGCTCATGTTTATTTCTGTCTCTGAGAACACTGCCCCCACTGCTCCTTTCTCCAAAGTTAATTGCACAATAAATTCCTTAGTGACTAGTGAACAAGGGTCTCCAAGGACATGAGTGTTTATTCATTTAGTTTCAAACTGGGTTTATTGGGGGGAAAAAAGTGTGCCACTCTGTAAGAGAATCCTATCATCAAGTTCTCTAAAAATTGAAGAAAGTTCTTGCATGCTGTAGCCTTTTTATTTAAGCAGTGCGCCACTGGGCTGGCCCAGAGTGAAACTCTTAATCTTGGTATTTATCAGAATATTTACCATCAACCAATAGCCAAACAAGTACTTGAAAGAATAAATGGATGGAAAAAAGAGAGTACAAAGCCCATTCTTACAAAGACTGCTTTTGTTCCAGATGTACTTTCCTCTTTCCCTCCTCTCTTTCTCTAACACCATGAAGAGTAAGATAAGAGTGACTAGATAAGGAAATTGCAAGACTCTAAACTGGAGATTCAATGTGAAAACAAATTGGTCTCTGATAGCCTAGGAAGAAGGTCAAGAGAGTATCCATACAAAAATGGAATATATAGAAATTAGGGCAGAACAATCCAAGCACAGGGCATATGAAAAGAAATAGCACAGGAGCATGGCAACTATGCAAACTTAACACAGGAAGGGGGGAAAAAAGGCAAATGACAGATAAAGAAGTCAATCTAGAACAAAACAACTAAAGTGAAAGAAAGAAGTCTTTCACAATTGCTTTAAGCTATAGAGAAACTTAATAGGAACATTCAATATAACAAGGACTCAAAGGCAAGCTGATGAAGCCGCAGAATGAGATGAAAGGATAGTTTATGTGTAAGGAAACAAATTGAGCATCAAAATTTTAAAGATCAAGCAACATAAAAAGGAATTATTGACAGAAAAGGTTCAAATCATCACAGTGACGGCAGGTGAAAGAGACAAGGAAATTAATAAAATTAGAAAGAACTAATAGATATGAAAGACAAATCTAATCCCACATAATGATGATTGGTTTTCCTGATGTAGACAGCCCCAAAATAGAATTGAAGATGTATTCAAAGACAAACTGTGAGAAAATGATCCTGAATTGAAGAAAAATCTGAATAGCAAAAGGGCATACCATATTCAAAACACTTTTTAAACAAAATTCTCCATACCAAGACAAATTCTACTTAAACTCTGAACTTTGAGGCTGAACTTCAAGGCATCCAGGCTAACAAACGAAGTCACCAACAAGATAACCAATAGGAAGACAATGACTTATCGGTTGTCTTTTTCCCCCAATCTCGTGATAACAGAACATAGAACAATGCCTGATACAGAATATATGCTGAATTAATTAAAATGAATGGAGAAAAAAAATAAAGCTGATGCCAGACTTCTCCATAACATTTAATACCATAAAACAATCAATCAATATCTATATTATTCTGAGATTTTAAAAAATGTGACCCAATGATAATAGACTCATCCAAGGTGCGGTTTAGGTATAAAGGTACTTATCTGTGTTTTAAAATTCTCTCACTCCATTCTATTTTTTTAAAGTTTTAAGACTAATTTCTCCTCTGAGTACACATTTAGTAGCATTCCATAAAATCACACATAAGATTTTGACCCAACAGTTACTAAGAAGAGTATTTTTTAAATTTCCAAATGTTTGGACTTAATTTTTAAGTTTGTTTGTTGTTTTACAGTTTTATTACATAATGATATGAGACTATAACATGTCAGCTTTTTATTTTTTGGAACATACAGGGTCTTCTGGGTGCCCTATTTTGATGAATATTGATGATTATTCCATGAAAACTGGAACAGGGTGACTGTAGAGATTAAAGTTCAATATGTACTTATAATAATAAGTCTTATTGATTGATATTAACAGATTCTTTATACCTTTATTTATTTCTTACCTCTGACTTATCAAAGACTTAAAGCAATTTTACTGTTTAACACCTTGTACAAAAATTAACTCAAAATGGATCAAAAACTTAAACAGACGTAAGTATAACAGCTAAACCTATTAAGACTTCCCTGATTTGATAACCTCATGTGTTACATCTTCGAACTAACTGAGTCTTTTCTCAGTTTGATTAAATCTGCTATCGGAGCTTTCTATTGAGTTTTCAGTTCAGATAATGTATTCTTTATTTATAGAATTTCTTTTTTTTTTTTTTTTAATCAATTCATTTGTCAAGTTTCTCATTTTTCTCCTGGATTGTTTTCTAGATATCATTTAACTTTCTATCTGTATTTTCTTGTGATTCTCTGAACATCTTTAAGAGGGTTATTCTGAATTCTTTGTCAGACATTTCATAAATCTGCTGTTATCTGGGTTCATTGCTGGTGCTTTGTTTTCTTTGCTGGTGTCATATTTCTCTGTTCTTTCTTGATCTTTGTGTCTTTACGTTGATGCCTAGGGATTTGAGGAGACAGCTAGGTTTTATAGGTGTTCTTCGGTGGTGTTAGACCCTTACTGGCTAATATGAGAGCTTTGTCTCTGGTTGTGGTTTTGTTTAATTCCAAATTGGGGGTGCTTCCTGTGGATACCAGCACTTAAACTCTGTAGTTGCGTTAAATTGCTGCTTCACAGCTGATTCTCTGGGGAAGACATTTTGTGTGGACTGTATTTTAATTGTTGGCCTTTTAATCACTTCAGGTCTTGCGAAGTCAGTACACCTGGGCTTTGTAGAAATTCTAGCCCAGTACTGAGTCTTTCTAGCAAACCATGCCCCCTGCAGTTCCACGGCCCTGACCAGTCTTCACTGAGTGGGCCTATGCCTATCAGAAAGCAGATCAGCTTCTAATGCTGTGCCTCAATGTTCTTCCAACAGGCCAGCTTCCCTCCCACACTCCAAAGACTTCCCATGGGGTGGGCCATGCATGGGTCCCTCGCCAGGACTCACCAGCCTCTGGGTCGTTCCCTTTCTTTGGAACCGACCACATGAAGAATGGAAAAAGTTACATTTTAACATGACATTGCTAGAGAAAATCTCTCTCACTCTCTGCAAACTGGGAAGAACTGGGAGTTCTTTTTTTTTTTTTTCCTTTTTGTCTTTTTTACTGACTGGTAATGGGATCGCAACCCTTGGTGTCGCGCCCGCACCACGCTCAGCCAGTGAGCGGGAACTGGTCTCCACATGGGATCCGAACCCTCAGTGGGAGCGCCACCGCGCTCCCAAGTGGCGCACTCTCCAGTGCGCCACCGGGCCGGCCCTGGGAGTTCATTTTTATAACATTACTCTTATAATAGTTCTCTTAATTTTAAGAAATGTATTCCAATGATGTTACTTTGGCAATTTATGGATAAAATAGGGGCTCTGGAATAAATTTATTCTCAGTTGAACAAGAGTAAGAAGTCACAAAAGGATTTATCTTTTCATTTCAGTCTGGCAGATAAATTGCCATTCCCAAAAAATATGAAAAGAGAACAAAAGGGTGACAGCTTTGTCAACAGCAGGCAAGGTAACAAGAAACCACATGGAACCAGCATTTTCTCACCACTTCTAGTTTATCTACTGCTTATCTACTTATCCCTTTCTCTAATAAATCTGGGAATGATTGAAAAAATTTTATGCACCTGAGTTTGTTGAGGTAAAAAAAGAGAGACTTTTTCAACCCTTCTGGTTTTTATTTACCTGATACTAACAGGGGAATAGGTCATGCATTAAAATATATACATTCTTGAAGAAATTCATGTCATAGAGAACTTTTCATTCTGGAAAAATTAAATTTGCATGGACACTAAAAAGTCTCAGTCATTCAAATTTTGTTTAATATTCTACTTTTATTTTCTATTGGCAATAAGGAAAATTATATAGGAAAAAATTCCTTCAGAAAATTAGCTACTTGTAAAAAAAAAAGGCTTGTTGAATAAGCAGAGAGGTATATTTGGCTAGCCATTTTTAGGGAAAAATCAAGTTAGAGTCTCACCTTATATTATATATCCAAATAATTTTAAAGTTAATTTTAAAAGGTAAAAGGAGCTAGAAAAAATAAGTGAATATTTAGCTGATTCGGGGAAGGGGAGAAACTTCTAAGCACAGGAGCAATGGAAAAGACCTCAAAAAAATCTATAGATTTAATTGCATGAAAATTAATCAAAAATTTCTGTAAATTAGGGCTGGCCCGGTGGCACACTGCTACAGTGCGCCGCTTGGGAGCGCAGCGGTGCTCCCGCCGAGGGTTCGGATCCCACATACAGACCGGTTCCTGCTCACTGGCTGAGCGAGGGGCGGGCACGGCACCGAGGGTTGCGATCCCGTTGCTGGTCCCGGTCCGGTGCGGGCAGGACACTGAGGGTTGTGGTCCGTTGCTGGACACGAAAAAAGACAAAAAGGAAAAAAAAAAATTTCTGTAAATTAGAAAATACCTTTAAAAATGTTTAGACAATTGAGAAAACAAAAAATATATGTAATTTGGGATCATAAATGGTAGTGTCTTTAATATTATAATGAGTATTTACAATTCTTTTTTTTTTTTCCTTTTTGTCTTTTTTACTGACTGGTAACGGGATCACAACCCTCGGTGTTGCGCCCGCACTGCGCTCAGCCAGTGAGCAGGAACCGGTCTCCACATGGGATCCGAACCCTCGGCGGGAGCGCACTCCCAAGTGGCGCACTCTCCAGTGCGCCACCGGGCCAGCCTGGGTATTTACAATTCTATAAGAAAAAAATAAACATCAATAGTTAAGATGGGCAAAAGATATGAATGAATAATTCACATAAGAAGAAATTTTAAAATCAGGTAGAAAATGTTTAACCTCCTCTGCAGACACCAGGCAACTAGTCATTGCTAGTAATCAAAAGATAAAAGTTAAAAAACAAAATACCATCAAATTACAGAGATTTCTTGTACTCAATAGTGCCTGTTGCTGGTAAGGATATGGTGCTTTGAGAACTCTCATACATTGCTGGTGGGAGAATAAATAGTACGATCAACAACACAATTTGACAATACATGCCAAAACCCTTCAAATTTTCATTTGACCTAGTCATTCCATTTCTGGGAATCTAGTCTGAGAAAATTACTGGAGCTGTGTCTTAGTCAGCTCAAGCTGCCATAACAAAATACCATAAACTGGGTGGCTTAAACAACAGAAATTTATTTTCCACAGTTCTGGAGGCTGAAAAGTCCAAATCAAAGTGCCAGCAGAGTGAGCATCTGGTGAGGGCTCTCTCCTTGAATTGCAGATGGCTGCCTTCTTTTTGTGTCCTCACATGACTTTTCCTCAGTGCATGCACAAGGAGAGAGAGAGATCACTCTCTCTCTTCCTTTTCCTATAAAACCACCAATCCTATCAAATTAGGACCCCACCCTCATTTAAACTTAAGTAGCTCCTAAAAGTCTTATCTCTGAATACAATTATTTTGGGGTGAATAACGAAAAAGTAAATGTCCAACAACAAAGAAAGGATTAAATAAATTGTAATACAACCACATAACAAAACATTATGCAGCCATTAAAATGTTTTAAGGACCAAGATGGAGTAGTTGCATTTCTCCCTAGTCTTCCTAGTTAACTGCAGCTAAAAAACCCTGTATATTAGTATCTAAAGCACAGCCTTGTAACACCAAGGTCAAGGGTTTGGATCCCCATACCAGCCAGCTGCCAAAACAAAAAACAAACAAACAAAAAACTCTGTATATTAGATAGAAAACAAACTTAAGAAGACTATGAAATGTAGAAAGAAGATGGCAGACTGGGTAGGGACTTTAGAACCTTAAGAACCACACTCTTAAGTAGAGAGTGACCTGGGTTTCTATTTGCCTCATAAATTCCAGACTGGGTACTGGATAAACTGGCAATGCAGAAACGCCAGTGGGAACTGACAAAACAAACAAATAAAGATCAACCACCACCACCACCACAATAAACAAAAAACAAAACAAAATCAAGAAAAGCTTGCTGTCTAGCCAAAAGAGCAAGAAAGGGGCAAACTAGAAAGACAGAAAAAAATTAGATAATAACCCCCTATACCAAACACCATGGAAAAAAACTATGGCCTTATTCCCACTCCCATCAGCAAAGGCCAAGTGGAGAGCTTAGATGTCCACCCCATTTAGTCATAGCCAATTACCCTTTTTTCTCCCTGCTGGGGAGTGTAAAAAAAAAAGTGGAAAGCTGGTAGTTTTACCTCCACCAAAGAATAACAAGGCACTCTTTCCCTGCCCCTGAGGTATCAAAGGGTATTGAATGGGGAGTTTGGACCTTCATTCCCACCTGACACTAGTGAGATGGCATTCTCCTTCTTCCATCAGGTATCAGAAAGAACCTGTTAAAACTAGATGCAGATAAGATCCAGAGTCTCATTGCATTATACCTCAAATGTCTAAAATACAATAGAATATCACGTATTGTACCAGGAAACAGGAAAATCTCAACTTGAATGAGAAAAGACAATCAACAGAAGCCAACACTGAGATGACAATCAGCAGATGCCAATACTGAGATGTTGGGATTATCTGACAAGTATTTTTTTTTTTTTTTTTTTTTTTTTTTTTGTCCGTGTCCGGCAACGGATCGCAACCCTCAGTGTT
>NW_007726399.1:719822-731878 GCF_000696425.1 Galeopterus variegatus | reverse complement strand
CCCGTGCCTCGCTCAGCCAGTGAGCGGGAACCGGTCTGTATGTGGGATCCGAACCCTTGGCGGGAGCGCTGCAGCGCTTCCCAAGCGGTGCACTATCCAGTGCGCCACCGGGCCGGCCCCAATCTGACAAGTATTTTAAAGCAGGCACTACAAAAATGCTTCAGCAAGCAATTATGAACATGCTTGAAATAAATGAAAAAAATAAAAAGTCCTGGAAAATAGAGAGGAATAAATGTAAAGAAGAACTAAATGGCAAAAAGAACAAAAAAAAAAAAAAAAAAAGAAGAAGAAGAACTAAATGGAAATTTTGAGATGAAAAATACAACCATAAAATGAAAAACTCAATGGATGAGCTTAACAGCAGAATGGAGAGGACAGAGGAAAGAATCAATGAATTTAAAGACAGAACAGTAGAAATTACCCCATCTGAACAAGAGAGAGAGAAAGTAGACTAAAAAAAAAAAAAAGAACAGAATCTTAGTAGCCTGTATATAATAAAAGATCCAACATTTATGTCATAAGAGTTTCAAAATGAGAGAGGAAGGAGGGAGGGACTAAAAAAGTATTCAAAGAAAGAAATAGTGGCTGAAAATCTCCCAAATTTGTCAAAATTTAGACATACAGATTCAAGAAGCTGAGAAAACCCCAACAGGATTAACCCAAAGAAATTTATGCCAAGAGACATCATAACCAACCTTCAGAAAACTAAAGACAAACCAGTGAAAGAAAAACAATACCTTATGTATTAGTCCATTTTCTGTTGCTTATAACAGAATATCTGAAACTAGGTAATGCATAAAGAAATGAAATTTATTTCTTACAGTTGTGGAGGCTGGGAAGTCCACAGTTCAGGGAACACATCTGATGGAGGACTTCTTGATGGGGAGTCTCCACAAAGTACCTTGGTGAAACAGGTTATCATGTGGCAAGAATAAGACAAGAGCAAGAGAGCTAACCTTCTCACTTGCTCTCCTCATAAAGCCATCAGAACCAAGAGCGTGACCACTAATTAAACCATCAACCTATTACTTCATGAATGGATCAATTGACTTACAAGGGAACAGTCCTCACAATCCAATCAACTTCTCAAAGGCTCCACCTTCCAGGACCATACTGGGGGTTAAGTTCCAACATGAACTTGGGATGACATTCAAACCACAGCACTTTATCTATTGAGAAAAAATAATTAAAAGGACAATGGATTTCTCATCAGCAACCATGCAGACCAGAAGTAGTGGCACAACATTTTTCAAGTGCTAAAAGAAAAGAACTGTCAATCCAGAATTCTATATGCACTGAAATTATTCTTCAGGAATGATGCAAAAATAAAGACACTCTCAGACAACAGAGAACAAATAGAATTCGTCATCTGCAGACCTACTCAAACAATGGCCACAGATATTCTCTACAAACAGAATGCGTAAAAGAAATATTGAAACATCAGAGAGGAAGAATAATGAAAAGAGCAAGAAATACAGGTAAATACAATAGACTTTTCCTTCTCTTGTTCTAAATTATGTTTAACAGTTGAAGCAAAAAGTATAACATTGCCTGATGTGATGTATGTACAGGAAATAGTTAAGATGATGATTTTATAAGCAGGAAACTTGAACTGGTAAAATGTCACTACTAATAGATCTTTGTGGTACTGAAATAGTTTTGTGTCTTAATTTTGGTGGTGGCTATAGAAATCTACATGTGATAAAATAGCATAGCACTATATGCACATATTTTATCAATGTTAATTTCCTGGTTTTGATATTATCTGAAAGTCATGCAAGATGTAATCTTTGGGGAAACTGAGTGAAGGGTACATGGGAACTCTCTGTACTATTTTTGCAAATTCTTGTAAATCTGTAATTATTTCAAAATAAAAAGTTTAAAAAGTCATGTTTTAAATAAATTTATTGACAGAGAGAAATGACCAAGAGATGACAGTAAGTGAAAAAAACAGGATATACTAATAAGATATAGTAGGATTGGGCCAGCCCGGTGGCGCACTGGAGAGTGCGCCGCTTGGGAGTGCGGCGGCGCTCCTGCCGAGGGTTCGGATCCCATGTGGAGACCGGTTCCCGCTCACTGGCTGAGCGCAGTGCGGGCGCAACACCGAGGGTTGCGATCCTGTTGCCAGTCAGTAAAAAAGACAAAAAGGAAAAAAAAAGATATAGTAGGATAATATATTAGGCAGGACATAAAATATATAAAGAAAAACCACAAAATTAAAACTAAAACCTCACATGTCTCACTATGAATATAATAGACACCATACTGCACAAGGGTCAAGAGCATCATGACCTCTGGAATCAGGCTGACCTTTGTTCTATTCTGGCTGTGTCACTTAGGTACTGGGTGACCTTAAGGAAAGTGTTCAATCTTCCTAAGTCTTATTTGCAAAATGAGGATAATGGCAATCGAGTTGAGAGGATTACACAAGAAAGTGCATGTAATACCCTCAGTACAGACTATAGCACATAAAAAGGTGGTAAAAAATGTTAGCTATCATTATTTTTATTTATTTATTTATTTTTTGTCTTTTATCTTTTTTCCGTGTCCGGCAACGGATCGCAACCCTCAGTGTTGCCCCCGCACCGGACCGGGGACCGGCAACGGGATCGCAAGCCTCGGTGTTGCTCCCGCGCCTCGCTCAGCCAGTGAGCGGGAACCGGTCTATATGTGGGATCCGAACCCTCGGACGGTAGCGCCGCCGCGCTTCCCAAGCGGCGCACTATCCAGTGCGCCACCGGGCCGGCCCAGCTATCATTATTATACACAGAAAAGTATTATAATTTTAACAGTGGCTATTTATTATTGGTAGAATTCTGAATTTAAAATTTTCTTTATATTTTTATCTTTACTTTTCTATAATAAATGTATATTGTCAATAAACCTTGACTTTTCCTGAACCATTTTAATACTATCATTTGCTCCTCTGTATATTTTTCTTTTGAATTTTTAAAAAAAAATTTATTTATTAATATTTTTTGTACACTCTATGATGTTGTTGTAAAGCAGTTGGGAGGCAGGGGGAGAGAGGAAAGGGGAAGGAAATAGGATGGAAGGAGGAATGAAGAGGGGTATGGTTGAGGCCTGGGGCACCCCCCTCATTCCCACAGGGGGCTTCCAACGGTGGCTGGGTCATTGTCAGGCTGGGTGCAGATGTCAGGGGGTGTGGCTAAAGCCCTAGCCCCCCCACCACCCTAGCTTGGGAGCCCCAGGCACTTCTAGTGGCAGCTTGGTAGTCGTCAATGGGCTGATTGTGTATGTTGGAGGGGCATGGCTGAGGCCCTCGGCCCCCCACCACCCCAGCTTGGGAAAGCCAGAGGCACTTCCTTCAGCAGCTCAGTGGTCTGGTTGCACATATCGGGGGCATGGCTAAGGCTAGAAGCCCCCACCCTTGGGACCGGGTGTGGGGTGTCAGGGGGCATGTCTGAGGCCCTCAGATCTCCCCCTTCTCTGGCTTGGTAGCCCAGGGGACTTCCAGTCCTCTAGGTGTTATAGGTGTTCTTTGGTGATGTGAAACCTTTACTAGTTAATATTGAACTTTGTCTCTAGTAGTGGGTATTTTGTTTTTCCTTTCAGTTCTGTGTTGGGTTATTTGCTGTACCCACCACTTAAACTCTACACTGGAATTAATTTGCTGTCCTTTGCTTACTTCTAAAATGAGGGAACTTCCTGTGGGGACCAGCACTTGAGCTTTCTGGTTGAGGTAAATTGCTGCTTTGCTGCTGATTACCAGGTGAAGGCTTTTTGTGCAGCTCAGGTTTTAATGGTTGACTTTATAGGTACTTCTGACTCTCATGAGATCCGGTATACCTGTTGTGTGGAAACTCTGGTCTGGGCCTGAGTCTTTCAGCAAACTGCACTCCCTGCAGTTCTATATTCCTGACCAATCTCCACTGAGTGGTCCTGTGCTGATTGGGGGGCAGATCAGCTGTCCTTGCTGTGCCCCAGTGTTCCCCTGGTGGGCTCATCTCCCCCACCACTCATACTCCAAGCTCTTCCCACGGGACAAGCCGTGTGCTGGTCCCTTGCAATGACTCACTGGCCTCTGAGTGGCTCCTTTTTTTCAGTTGCTGTGGCTCCTCACTCCTGAGTGGGTCCACAGGTACCATATTAGTGGTCTTGCTGGCCTGGGGGCCACCAAGGTCCTCTTCTCCCCTGCCACCTCCAAACAACTTCATCCAAAGGGCACAGCTGCAGCTTTCGCCAGCTCCAGCTCCATGCACTCAGCAGCTCCAGCCTGGAAGTGGCCGGGATTTGAAATGGTTGGAGTGATTTTTTTTTTTTCTCTCTTATCGTGGCTTCTTCTGCCTTTGTGCACTCCGTAGGTCTCTCCTCCTCTCCCCCTGAGCTCTTGCAGCACCAGCTTGGCTTGGCTGATTTGTGGGAGACAGTGATGCTAGGGACCATCTATTCCAGCATCTTGACTGGAAGCCCCTGCCAATATGTATTCTTTTGTGTCTGGCTTCTTTCACTCAATATTATGTTTGTGTGATTTACACATGTTGTTGGATACAGTAGTAATTCATACATGTTCATTACAGCATATTGTTCCACTTGTTGTCCATAACTGTCCACTGGTCCTCAGGATTCTGCTTCAAAACTCAGTGGTTTCAAGAAATCATCAGAGGGCAGATTTCTGATACCAGTTGGTATGCAACACCAAATCCTTGACCTATGGTCACCTCATGCCCATCCTCCAGCAGCAGCCATTCACCATTCATCCCCACCTGCTGCAAGCACCAGCTCCAGCCATGGGCACAGTCTCCCATGACCAAGGAACCAGGCTCCCCCATAGTCCACTCAGCCTGTGGGGGCAGTCAGCACCAAGCGAGACCCTGACCCTGGTTCCATCCTCTTCTTCACTTCCTTGCTGGCGTCATACCTAAACAACCTTACAGAAGCAATCTCCCTGTATATTTTTATTTGAGTTTTGTCTCATTTGTATCTGTGGGATTTTAATTTATGGAGATGACTGAGTGATGATATGGACTGGCTAGTGCCACTGAAGGAAGATTTTTGTTTCTTTGTTTTGCAGCTGGCCAGTATGGGGATCCCAATCCTTGACCTTGGTGTTATAACACCATGCTGTAACCAACAGAGCTAGCTAGCCAGCCCCTGAAAGGAGATTTTTATTACTTACAATTTCCAAGAGAAGGGAGCATGCCATGCCATGCAAGGCCATAGGGGAAGCACTGAGTTTTGGTCAGGAAGCAGAAGCAGGAAGGAGCAGAGGGAAAGCCTAAGCCAGAGTCCTTATTGGGATTTCTGAGAAAATGCAACGCAAGGCAGGGTAAATAGCTTAGGATTGGCTGGTTTAAATAATTCTGGCAGACTCTGAGATACAGGGGCTATCACTGGTTGTCTGGTACCTGACCCTGGGTTTATTTAGGGCAGAGGAAATATTGGCTTGGTATGTGAGAATTTGAAAGGAGGTGGTTCATAGTGTGATAGGAGGTGCTCAGTTTCCCTGGGTTCGAGCTTCAAGACACTCCTTTGAGTTTTGAGCCACTCCCCAAAGTCTCAGGCCCCTCTTCTAAGCCCTCCCCTAGAGGAGAGTTATTGCTATAGTTGCTAATTGCACCTATTTTCATCACCAACAGGGAGAAATTGAGCCACAAGGAGCAGATTTGTTACACTTCAGTGGCTGAGCATGCCCAATAAAAAGGAGATATATAACCCCAGTGGCTGAGCATGCTCTGTAGAGGGAAGTTTATCCTTTAAATGACCTTCCACTGGGAGCACTGGAGAACACTGAATATTTCTAAGTGTTTTTCAGTGAACATGTTGGAATTTAACCAATGAGCATGCTCTGAAAAAGACCAACTGAGCATGACTATCTAACATAACTGGGAACCACCCCCTTAGTTAAATATTCATTAAATAGCGTGGATATGTATTAGATAGTGAAACTATAAAAGCTGAATCCCGGTAGAAAGCGGGGCTGCTGCTCATTCTCTCTAGAGCCAGCCCACACTTCTCCTGAAGTGGTATTTCTTGCCTTTTGTATCAATCTTGCCTCTAGTAGGCTGCTGTTCACTCTGGGGCCAGCCTACTTTTTGTCTGTAAATGTGTATTTTTGCTTTTGTACTAAACTTGCTACAGTTGGTTGCTTGCTTTCCTGGGGCCAACCCACACTTTGCTGGGAGAAGTGTGTATACATTGCTTTTGTGTTAAACTTATTTCTAATGGGCAGCCGCTCACTCTCTTGATCCAGCCTACACTTTGTAGTAAATGTTAAGTGTGCATTTCTTACTTTTGTGTTCAACTTGGTGCAATCCCTGCTCATTATCTGGAGCTAAGCTGCACTTTCTCTGTTACATTAAACTTGTTTTCACCTTGTACTGTGACTCTTGAATTCCTTCCTGTGGTGGAGTCAAGAACCTGCTAGAGGACAGGGTGGGTTGAAGTCAGCTACCAGGCCTTCCCAGACCCTCTCCTCCAATATGAATAGTATGAGTTCTAGACTGTAAGGGAGATATAAACAACTTTGGCCATCAGTTAGGCTCTTTGAGTAGTAGATGCCAAATAAACAAATACAGAGTCAAAGAAAACAGTTAGGATATAACTGAGATAGAATTTGTCAAATTCTTATCCATATACTAATCATTCCAAAAAGGGTTCCAGAAATCCTTCATACAGAACCTTGAAACTGTATATAATGCATAGCCTTCACATTCAGTGGAGCAAGGGCATATGAGAGGAGAAAGAGGAAGTTACCTTGACTCTGAGACTCTTTAGCGAAAAACAAGGGTAGATGGAGGAAATATGAAAAAATATATGAGCAGACTATGGAAATCAAAAGAGCAATGAGATACCACCTTACTCCAGTTAGAATGGCTATTATCAAAAAGACGAAAGAACACAAGTATTGGCAAGGATTTGAAGAAAAGGGAACTCTTATACACTGTTGGTGGGAGTGTAAACTAGTACAGCTGTTATGGAAAACTGTATGGAGGTCTCTCAAAAAATTAAAAGTAGAACTACCATTTGATCCGGCAATCCCACTGCTGGGTATATACCCAAAGGAAATGAAATTGGAATGTCGAAGAGATATCTGCACTCTCATGTTTATTGCAGTACAATTTACAATAGCCAAGATATGGAATCAACCTAGGTGTCCAACAATGGATGAATGGATTAAAAAATGTGGTATATATATAAACAATGGAATATAATTCAGCCATAAAAAAGAATGAAATCCTGTCATTTGAGGCAATATGGATGGACTTGGAGGACATTATGCTAAGTGAAGTAAGCCAGGCAAATATCACATGACATCACTCATATATGGAATCTAAAAAACAGAAGTTGATATTATAGAGGAAGAGTAGAACAGTGGTTACCAGGGATAAGGGAGGGGTTGTGGTGGTGGTGGGGGGTGTTTTAGTCCATTTTGTTTTGCTATAACAGAAATACCTGAGACTGGGTAATTTATAAGGAAAAGAGGTTTATTTGGCTTAGGATTCTGGGACAGCTGCATCTGGCATGGGCCTCAGGCTGCTTCTACTCACAGTGGAAAGCAGCAGGCAGCCAGCGGATACAGGCAGATCACATGGTGAGAGGAAGCAAGAGAGAGCAGAGAGAGAGGAGGTGCCAGGGTCTTTTAAACAACCTGCTCTTGTGGGAACTAATAGAGGGAGAACTCACTTATTAACTCCCCTACCCCCAGGGAGAGCATTAATCCATTCATGAGGGATCCATCCCCATGACTCAATCAGTTTCCAACACTGCCACACTGGGGATTAAATTTCCACATGAGTTTTGTATATTACATAATAGCTAGAGGAGAGGCTTTTGAATGTTTTTGCCACAAAGAAATAATAAATGCATGAGGTGACTGATACTTTAACTACCCCGACCCGAATATTATACATATTATATATATATCAAAACATCAGATTGCCTTTCCCTGCCAGCAGCACTCCTGCAAACATGGCAAGCACCAACTCCACAAAGTGACACAGTACAAAAAGGGCAAGGATTCTCTGTATGCCAAGGGAAAGCAGTGTTATGACAGGAAGCAAAGTGGCTATGGTGGGCAGACTAAGCTAATTACAGAGAAGATTGTGCTGAGGCTTGAATGTATTGAGCCTAACTGCAGATCTAAGAGAATGCTGGCTACTGAGAGAGGCAAGCATTTTGGACTGGGAGGAGATAAGAAGAGAAAGGACCAAGTAACCCAGTTCTAAGCTTCCCATTTTGATTTATTATGAAGACAATAAACTCTTGAGGTTATGGTCAGAAAAAAAACAACTCACGTCAGATTGTACCCCATAAATATGTACAATTACATTATGTCAGTTCAAATAAAAAAATTTTTTTTGAATTTTTAAAAAGCAGGCTATGGGAGACTTAGGACTTTGGTACCGTTAAAGTGCTTCTTTCACTCATTTCATTTCAATAAAATTATACTTTCTCAGAAGCAACATTATGTAGACTTTGAAATCAAACTGTCTGAACACAAAATTTCCCAATTCCACTTATTGGAAGACCATGTACAAGTTATTTAACCTTTCTGCACCTTAGTGTCTTCATCAGTAGAGGATAAGGGTTGCTAAGAGGATTACCAGAGTTCATACCTGGATGGCTTAGGACAGTTTCTGGCCCACAGGAAATGTTTTGTAAGTTTTAGATCTCATTATTTTTTGTATAATCAGATTTCATTGAATAGAAGATGCTGATTTTTCTTTATCTTACCAAAAGGTGCCAGTGGAAGTTTTCACACTTTCACCTCATGAGTGCCACTGATTGAAAGAAATTGTAAGATGCCTTTAATTATAAGCTATAACCTAATTTCAGAGTCAGTAAAATATTTTAAAATGTGTATCTTAGAATCAATAAAGTAAGTTTTGATGCTTTAATTTAATTTAATTCTAAGTTAATGTATGTGTGACATCCACCAAAAGACAATTGAAACTAACAAAATAATTTCATTCAAATATTAAATAATGTAACTTCTTACTTCTATAAATTCTTCTTTGTCCAATCTGGGTTCCATTGAGTCAATAATTTCCAATTGTTCACAATATGATTCTAATTATGGAATAAAGTTTATTTGCTGGTTAGTTTGGTTGCAGTACATTCATATTTAATATTTACCTTATAGTGCTTTAAAATAACTTAAAATTATGTCTTAAATAATGTTTATCTGTAATAACAATAAAGTAAATGATACATAGTTAGGTAACATCCCAATTACTACAAAATTATTATTTTCCTGGCTTTTGTTTAAGCAAGCAACCCAAATCCTAAAAACAATGAGCCTACATTTTTTTTTCCCTTTTGTCTTTTTTCGTGACTGGTAACGGGATCGCAACCCTTGGTGTCGCGCCCGCACTGCGCTCAACCAGTGAGCAGACCAGTCTCTATATGGGATCCGAACCCTCGGCAGGAGCGCCACCACACTCCCAAGCACCGCACTCTACCGAGTGCGCCACCGGGCCGGCCCGAGCCTACATTTTTAATGACTAGGTTAGGACAAAGCAGAAACAAACATGCACATCAATAGTATAAAAGACTACAAAAACATCTGAGTGGTTTTTATTTTAGCAGGTCCAAAACAAAACACCTCTACAAACTTTCTTATTTTAAAAAATTTCTTTTGTTTTTAATATTTCTCATATTAAATATACAACATATAAATATGTTAATTTAGTAAAAGATCCAAATAATACAAAAGTATAAGCAGCAAAACATGAATATTTTCCTTTTTGCATACCCCCCATCAGTACTCTCACGCCCCTTTGCCCCAGAAGAAATCACTGTCCACAGTTTGCCATTATCCTTCCAGCAACTTTTCTATGCATTGTCATATGTATGTACATATACACATGTATCTTTTGTTTTGTCTATATAAAAAAATGATCATTTTGATCTGCAACTTGTTTGTTTCACTTACCACTTGTACATTTTTTCAAATAGGACCTGGAGCTCAGAGACTTTGGAATGACAATATGGATTGGGAGTCATTAGCTGCAGTCATGGATTTGAATAAGAAAACCCAAGGAGTGTGTATAGTCTGTAGAGTGATGAGAATTGAAAAGGAAACTAGAAAACATCATTTAAGGTGCGAGCAAAAGAAGAACCAAGAAACAAAAATGCTAAGAGGTAATCATAATAGAAGGAAAAATCAAGAATGATATCTCAAGAGCAAAGAAAAAAGAGTTTCATGAGTAACAGAGGACTCGATAATGGTGAATGTGGCAGTTTGTTAAAACAAAGATTTTTAAATCTCCATTTGATATGACAATTATGCAATCCTTATTGGCCTTACCAAGAGATAAATACACTAATTGTATGAACACTCATGATGAGAGAACTAATACACTGGCTTTTTCTTCTACTTCTAACAGTAACTCCTGCCTATCATGGGTTGGCACAAGGTCATAGAAAAGATTTTTCGGTCACTCTTGAATTTTGTAACTGCTAATTATGAGCTATTAGTTATTGTGGCCATAAGAGGACTGTATAAACTTTCATAAAATCTTATGCATTAAATGCTGATATATCCATACCAGACCTTCCCCCAAGTTCCAGAAGATTATGCAAACAAGACTACTTTCTACCAGTAACAACTGCTATTAAGTGTATGTGTCTGTCTCCTGACTGCACTTTGCACAACTTAAGGGTAGAAACATGCTTTAGTCCTCTTTGCATTCTCTACCCCATCACAGTAACTAGAACTAAGTGAGGACTGAATAAATATTGAATGAATGGATAGTACAGAAATACTATAGTAAAGGAGGTGAAGGAGAAACAATCACTGTCAACTTGAAATGGAATGTGGTCTGGAATTTCTCTAATTTTATCAGGATGTTGAACAGAGTTCTCTTAACTCGCTCCTTCTGTACCTTATCCATAAGTAAATAAAGTTATTTTTTAAAATCTCTGAATCAGGAGTGGAAGATGAGATGACTAAAGAATTATCATTTTTGGATAGGCTGAGAAGAGGTAGAAGGAGAAAAGGTTGTCAGCAAGACCCAAATCATGTTTGGAGACCAGTGGTCAGGAAGATGGGAAGCATATTTTATTTTAAAAAGTAAGAAGACTTCAGACAATCTATTGTTATCAATGTAACACACGTGGTCAAAAAGTCAATTGAAAATAAATTGGATATAAATTATAAAAATCTCAAGATTCAAACTCTAGTTCTTTATGTGACTAATCAGATTATTTTTCCTAATCTCATGTAGGGAAATCTTTTTGAAAACAAAAGCCTCAAAATCTAGAGTTCTCCATAGGGAAAGAACTGTCCTGCTTTCATCCTGTGAGTATGGTGGAAATTTGCGGGTGAGTTTTTGTTGACTCAATGACGCGGAGTAGGAGTAGAGGCAGAACTTCTGCAATTCCTGCACAATAAAAACTTTCTCCCTCCTGCCATTCATTCAAGTAAGTGAAAAATCTGTTTGTAATAATGATTTTAAGTCTAGAACCTAACTCTATTTTACGTACAAACACAGAATATAATTTTGATATTGAATTTTCCAAGAATGTGACTACTGTTAAAATTTCAGAGAGGATTGTACTTTGTTTTATTCTGGAACTTCACCAAGAGTTGTTTACCATTTCAGAAACTGTGTAATAGGCGGTAATATCATAAATTGTATCTGACCTCTAATACAACACACCTGTGTTAGTCTGTATTTGTAGCTCTCCTAGTCATGGAGATTATGTATATATACTTTCATTTTGCCCTTATTTCAAAACGTCAAATACAAAGAAACATTCTTTAGGAATAGGTAGAAATGTATTTTTTTTTTTAAAGATGAGGTAAGGGGATCTTAGCTCTTGACTTGGTGTTGTTAGTACCATGCTCACCCAGTGAGCAAACTGGCCATCCCTATATAGGATCCCAACCCGTGGCCTTGGTGTTATAAGCACCACACTCTCCCAAGTGAGCCACAGGCTGGCCCCAAAGATTCAAATAACAAAAATTAGAAATGAAAAAGGTGATATTACAACTGATTCATCTGAAATACTTCAGGCAATAGGTCTGGACAAAGACTTCATGAATACGACCCCAAAAGCACGGGCAACCAAAGGAAAAATAAACA
>NW_007726399.1:691415-718603 GCF_000696425.1 Galeopterus variegatus | reverse complement strand
TCAGCCTTAAAAATGAATGAGATACTGCCATTTGCAACAACATGGATGGACCTTGAGAGAATTATATTAAGTGAAACAAGTCAGGCACAGAAAGAGAAATACCACGTGTTCTCACTTATTGGTGGGAGCTAAAAATAAATAAATAAATTCACACACACACACACACAAAAAAAAAAACCGGGGGGGGTGGGAGGAAGAAGACTTAACAACTACAATTCCTTGAAGTGATACGACAAGCAGACAGAAAGGACATTGTTGGGTCGGAGGGAGGAGAGGGAGGGGGGTTTCAGTAATGGGCCACAATAATCAACCTCATTGTATATCGACAGAATAAAACTAAGAGAGGAAAAAAAAAAAAAGGAATATGTAGAAATGGCCTGACTACTCCATTATGTCTTCTAGTGAAATTGTAACCAAGCATTTATGTATTGAAATACAGTAAATATTATTTTCTTATGTCTTTCCTTGTATTTTCTCCTTTATATAATAGGTATGACATTATATCTTTCTTTTTAAATTCTGTCTATGTAAGACATATTTTCTAGAAATTTCATAGGATAATAAAGGGGTATTACAGAATATCTGCAATAAAATGGGGCACTGGTCTAGAAGGATTGAATATTACTGATTGCTTCTCTGCTTTCCTGCATTCTTTATCTCGAAAGAGCAGAAGTTCGTAATTAATTCTATAAGAGCTTTGAATAACATCTGTCTCAATATTGACCCTTCATCTGAATGCAGTGCCCTCCCCAAACAAAAAGAAAAGAAAGAAAGAAAGATAAAAATAGTACAGTAATAGGTGGACTTACCAAGCTTGAAATCTGGATTTTGGAAAAATTCATAAAGAACATTCTGAATCTGCAAATCAAAAAAAAGAAAGAAAGAAAAGAAAAAGTAATAACAAAAAGAGAAATAAAGAAAAATAAACCATATTCTACTTCTCAATTACCACATATTCAGTATTTTAGACTAAAAGCCATCTATAGACTTTCTATTTAAGTCTTGGGTGATTTTTCTAACTCAAGGACAGAAATGGTAATAATTCATATTTAATTTATAAAATACTTAAAGATATATAAAATACTTTCACAGATCTGTCCTCAGTGATTCCCAGCCTTATTGTGTGACAAGGACTGGGATGCTGAGAGTGATCCCATTTTTCCCCTCCAGGGGACATTTCTAGCAATCCTCAGACACTGGCTGTGATGGAGCTAAGGCACCTTTGGTAATTAGCCTGGCAATCCAAAGAATCCTCTATACTTCCTCATTCTTCAATGAGTAAAGTCAAAATCTCAGAGTTCTTCTTAGTTTATTTTTTTAAAATAGATTTTATTTTTTAGAGATCCCATTTGTCCCCCGCCCACACACACACACAGCCTCCCCCACTATTATCAACATTCTGCACCAGAGAGGTACATTTGTTATGATCAATAAACCTACACTGACACATTATTATCACCCAGACTATTGAACCTATTACAGACTATAGTGAACCTATTACACTAGGGTTCACTCTTGGTGGTGTACATTCTATGGGTTTTGACAAACATATAATGACATGTATCCACCATTATGGTACTATACAGAATTGTTTCACTGCCCTAAAAATCCTCTGTGCTTTGCCTATTTGTCCCTTCCTCCCCTGTCGCTCCTGGCAACCACTGATCTTTTTATTGTCTCAGTAGTTCTGTCTTTTCCAGAATGTCATATAGTCAGAATCATACACATTGTAGCCTTTTCAGATTGGCTTCTTTCACTTAGTAATATGCATTTAAGTTTCCTCCATATTTTTTTATGGCTTGATAGCTCATTCCTTTTTAGCACTGAATAATATTTCATTGTATAGATGTACCACAGTTTATTTATCCATTCATCTACTGAAGGATATCTTGTTTGCTACCAAGTTCTGGCAGTTATGAATAAAGCTACTATAAACATCCATGTACAGTTTTTTGTGTACACATAAGTCTTCAACTCATTTGGGTAAATACCAAGGAGAGTGATTGCTGTATTGTACGATAAGAGGATGTTTAGCTGTGTGTGTGTGTGTGTGTGTGTGTGTGTGTGTGTGTGTGTGTGAGAGAGAGAGAGAGAGAGAGAGAGATAAAAACTACATAACATAAAATTTACCAACTTAACTATTTTTAAGTGTACATATATATGTATATATGTAAGTATATTCACACTGTTGTGAAACAGATCTCCAGAACTTTTTCATCTTGCAAATCCATTAAAAACAACTACTCCCCTTTCACTCCTCCCAGCCCTTGGTAACTATCATTCTACTTCCTGATAGATGAATTTGACTATTTAAATACCTCATATATGTGGAATAGTTCAGCATTTGTCTTTTAAGAGTATGTTTAGTTTTATAAGAAACTACCAGTCTTTCAAAGTGCCTTTACCATTTTGCATTCCCAGCAGCAATTCCCAGTTGACAAACTTGGTGGTGTCAGCGTTTTGGATTTTGATCATTATAATAGGTGTGCAGTGGTATATCATTGCTGTTTTAATTTTGCAATTCCCTAATGACATATCTGTTGGGCATCTTTTCATATGCTTATTTGCCATCTGTATATCTTCTTTGTGAAATGTCTGTTCGGGTCGTTTGCCCATCTTTTAATTGGGCTATTTTCTTATTGTTGAGTTTTAAGAGTTCTTTGTGTATATATATATATATATATATATATTTTTTTTTTTTTTTTTTTTTTTTTTTTTTCATATGCTTATTTGCCATCTGTATATCTTCTTTGTGAAATGTCTGTTCGGGTCGTTTGCCCATCTTTTAATTGGGCTATTTTCTTATTGTTGAGTTTTAAGAGTTCTTTGTGTATATATATATATATATATATATTTTTTTTTTTTTTTTTTTTGTCTTTTTCGTGACCAGTAAGGGGATCGCAACCCTTGGCTTGGTGTCGCCCGCACCGCGCTCAGCCAGTGAGCGCACCGGCCATTCCCATATAGGATCTGAACCCGCAGCGGGAGCGACGCTGCGCTCCCAGCACTGCACTCTCCCAAGTGCGCCACGGGCCGGCCCTTCTTTGTACATTTTGGACAAAAGTCCTTTATCAGATATGTCTTTTGCTAATATTTTCTCCCAGTCTGTGGCCTGTCTTCCTTCGCCCATTTTTTGTCATTCACATTAAACAGAAAATATGCATGGTGTTGTATATAACCAATAAGTATTATCAAATCTATGCACACCTAAGATAAAATATTTAACTCTTAGAGTGTTGTTCTCTGGAGCTAAGAGAAACATTCTCTTAGTTCTTGCAATAGTCACACACATACACACACACACACACACACACAAACAAACAAATGGAATCTATGTAATGACAAGTTTGGGGATCTCTGCCAGTGTCAAGATTTTAGAAATCTAGCTGGAATGTTTTTTTTTTTTAATGCTCAAGAGAAAATTGAAGGAATCAACTCTCATGAGCCAGACAGGTCAATAACTGACTTACCTCAGCAGTACTGAAAATTTTGAGGGAGGCTTCTAGCATTACACTAAGTATTCTTTCAATTGCCCTTTTATCACCCACTCCACTTCAGATATACCCCCCCCCCTTCTTACCACTACGACAGGAATCATTCCTTTCGGGTCTAGAATCCACTCATTGAATTGCTCCCGCAGAGCCTGTTTCCGTGCATTGGCCACCTTGACTTTCACTTGGTTTATGAATTCTCTTTGTTTTCTTTTCTGTTCAGCATTGTTCTTCATCTTGGCTACTCTGAAAGATGTAGAAATAGAAAACATGTTAAGACCCTTGGATTTGATTCAGATCGTTCAAATAGCAGAATACAAGAGTTCAGAGCCTCATTTTAATTTTGTACATCTTTTCTACATGAAATCATCCTTGATTCAAGCCTGTAGTGAGTCCTCCTTCCCCTAGCACTTACTGAATTTGGCATTAATCATAGGCTGCTTTCTATTATTTGGTTTTTTATAGAGGTAGGCTTTATTTTATGCAGCTAAATACTATACTAAAGGAGTATTGGCCCCTCTCGCCCTGCCCCACCCCCCAGGATGGTTGTGGGAGGAATAGGGGTTAAAAAAAAAAAAAAAAGAAGTATTGATGGAAAGGTTAATTAGTACAACCATTATGGAAAACTGTATGGAGGTTCCTCAAAAGACTAAAAATAGAATTTCCATATGATCCAGCAAAACCTGTTCTGAGTATTTAACTGAAAGACTTGAAATCAGTTTGTCAAAGAGATGTCTGTACTCCCATGTTCATTGCAGCAGTATTCACAATAGCCAAGTCATGGAATCAACCTAAGTATCCATCAACAGATTAACGAATAAAGAAAATGTGGCACACACACACAATGGAATAGTATACAGCTTTTAAAAAGAAGGGAATTCTCTCATTTGCGAACTGGAGAACATTAAGTTAAGTGAAATAAGCCAGGCACAAAAAGGCAAATACTGCATTGTCTTGTTCTCACTTATATGTGAAATCTAAAACAATTGAACTCATAGAAGCTAACAGTAGAATGGTTGTTATATAGGCCAAGGTTGGGAGAAATGGAGACATGATGGTCAAGGAGTACAAAATCTCAGTTATACAGGAGAAATAAGGTTTTTGTTTAAAGATCTATCATACAGTATGCTGAATATAGTTAATAATTTAGTGTGTTATACAGCTTAAAATTGCTAAGACAGTAAATTTCAAATGTTCTCACCACGGAAAAATAATAAGTATTTGAGGTGATGGATATGTTAATTAGTTTGATTTAATTATTCCACATTGTATTAATAAATCATAACATCTTTTGTACCCTACAATTATATACAATTATAAATTGTCAATTTACAACTTAAAAAATAGTGTGAGAGTAGCCCTGGAAGCTGCCATATATACTATAAAGGCAAAGTAGGATGCACTAAGGCCTTAAGAGAGTGAGCCTCTTTTTTCTCTGAACACAGAAATCATCTGGAAGGACTCTGATTCTAGTCTAGGGTAGAAGCCTGGAAGATGCACTTACAATAAGCATCCCAGGTCATTCTAATGCCTTGGACTAAACTTGAGAAATCTGCCTAGGAGTATATCTTAGTCTTTTGCCTTTAAGTAGCCAGAGTCAAATGCTTTGTTAAACCCTGCTGAAGGCCTGAGCATAACACTTACCCTATGCTCAGCCAGAGCTGCATCACCCAGGTTGCGAATGGGGAAGAATTGTGATTTTAATTGCTCCTATGTTCATCATCCCTATTAGGACTTTGAAAACCCCAAACTGGTTTTGATTGAAATCAAATCAAATGACTCAGAATAATAAAAATAGCTGCTGGTTTCAAATGCGATTTTTTTCCAACAATATTTAAGGCAGGTATTCATCTTCCAAAGAAAGACTAAGACAATCTGACAGATTTTGAAATGCAAAAGGATTTTCAGTAAGAACTGGTAAATCAGATACCTCTAATAATTCAAAAGAAACTACTAAAATCTAAGTCATTATTTTATGCCAATTTAAGACCCTCAAAATTCTCTAGGAAAATAATACTTCAAAAATAAACTTTGAAATTTGAAAATAAAAGCAAGGAAACAGTTTAATAGTGCAGGAGAGTCTGTGTCT
Source organism: Galeopterus variegatus (assembly GCF_000696425.1). Classification (NCBI taxonomy): domain Eukaryota; kingdom Metazoa; phylum Chordata; class Mammalia; order Dermoptera; family Cynocephalidae; genus Galeopterus; species Galeopterus variegatus. The sequence goes on along the minus strand of NW_007726399.1, from coordinate 713,023 downwards.
GAACTGCTGGAAGATTACTAAGTATTTTACAGGAAGTGTTAAGTTCCTCTGATGCAACTGATAAGCAGCCAAACCTCTTACTACCACTTCTCTCAGAGCCTCTAGTCCCTACTCCGTTTCTCCTGCTCTCCCCCTGCTCTTTCTCCTCCTGCAGCTTTATCTCTCTCCCTCTCTACATATAGCATTCTTAATTTCTGTATTCATTCCTACATGACTCTCTACTCTGTATCTTGGTCTTTCAGTCAGCTTTTCCTCATTATTCATTCATTTGCTCTCTTACTAAGTCAGTCAGTCACTCACTCATTACACAAATATGTATTGGGCACCCATAATGGATTCTGACATTATAAATCTTAGGGTTCAATAGCAGAACGCATAAGTTAAAGATATTGTGTAATAAGTATTGAGTGTCTCTAAATTCTCATGTTACAAAAACACAGACTCACAAAATTGGTTTTCTGTCATATCACCATCTGCTTGAAATATTTTTCTCCCTTTCCTTGTCTGACTAGATACTACATGTGCTTTAGATCTCAGCTCAGACATCATTTCCTCCCACTTATTGTTGCCTACAATTAGAAACAAAATCTAGTTTTGTGCTTCAGGGCCACTGTACATGAGATCCAAATATAATCCAAATGGGTTTTAAGTTGATTGTGTCGCTCATTCAAGGAATGGATAAAATTTCTCTTCTGTAGCTTGCATTATCCTGTGAGGATGTTCACATCAATCAACAGAATTCTAAAGCATCCAAAATCCTTAACTTTGGGCAGTATAGGGTACACATAACCCACAATCAGATTCTAAGTGTAAGGAGACTGGAAAGAAGGAAAAAACTACAGTGTCCTAAATTGTAAAATGGTCACATTCCTGTATGCATGTCTCTTTGCAATATTACTTTGCAGTGCCTCCCATGAAGAGGTGGAGTCTATTTCTGCATTGCTTGTGTTTGCCTGTGACCATGTAATTTACTTTGCCCAATGGGCCATTAGCAAACAGGATGCAAGCAGAAAGTTGAAAAGTGTTTGAACATTGGGTCTTGCCTTCTTTAATTGAACTTGGGAGCCCTTCTACTACCACCTTGGAAATGAGCCTAGGTTCGCCTACTGGATGTTAATCCAATTACCTCCATTGCTTTTGCAAATGGTCAGCCACCCTCTACAAAAACTAATTAAGGCCATCAACTTGAGATAGGAGGTGTTCAGTCTCCATGAGTTCAGGTTTCAGGACACACCTGTGAGTTTCAAGCCACTCCCCAAGGTGTCAGTCCCCTCCTCGAAGCCCTCCCCTAGAGGAGAATCACTGTTGCTTATTGCACCTATTTTCAGTACCAACATGGGGGGACTGAGACTCCAGGGGGCAGACTAATGCAAATCCAGTGGCTGAGCATCCTCAATAGAGAGGAGTTATATAACCCTAGTGGTCGAGCATGCTCAATAAAGTGGAAGTTAATAAACTCAGTGTTTGTTTGTTTTTAAGCTCTGGTAGTCTTAGTTTCACAAAGCTAAACTGGACTACTTGGAGCATGCCCATATTATTCCTGTGATGAGTATTCCTATAAAAATCCATATATGACATGTCTACTTGATTACTATACTTAATTCCTATTTTCTTTTTCTTTAGTCAACATACATCTTACTATCAAATGAGGCACCTGACATAACATGTAATAACCTAAGAAAAATCTAAGTAATTGGTTAATCAATGATATGTGAACAGATAAACAATTAGGCCTATTTGGAATTTTATAAAATGCTGAAGAACATTTATCATGGCATCCTCCCTCATTAAACAGTGATGATTAAGTCCAGAGATTTCAAATTTAAACATTCAATTACTCCAAATTAAGGGAAGTGTGAAAATGAGGTGACTCTCCTACAGACTTTAGGCATTAAGACATATCTCATCATAATCTTATGTATCTAAAAACAAAACAAAACAAAAAAGCAAAATAAAACAAAAACAAAAGAAAATTTTCATCATGAAGGCCGAAGCCAGATTGGAACAGGTTAATTAATTCATATAACAAATATTTATTGAGCATTACTCACAAGACATAGTGCTGGATGATGGAATTCAATAGTGAATATGACAAAGTTCTTATTTAATTATAGGAGCAGAAACAATTGTGATAAGTGCAACGACGGACAAACACAGGATGCTATGAGAACACATAAGGGAAGGTCCTGACCCAATTTCATGATGAAGTGGTATATGAACTGAAGACTAAAGGATTGGTAGGATAAGGTAAAGAGGAAGGAGAAGAGTGATACAGGCAGAGAGAATGGCATATGTAAAGACCCTGATATGGTAAGAAGCATAGTATGTTTGAAAAATTGAAAGAAATCCTGTGTGCCTGGAGTATAGTGTGAGGAGAGAAGGCAGGAGCCGGGGCTAGAAAGAAAGGCAGGGAACAGGTCATATAAGGAAGGTCTTACAGGCCTAGTTAGGAATTTGGGTTTTTATTCTAAAAGTAAAGGGATACCATTGAAAGGTTTCTCATTGGGGAAAAACATAAGATTAGCCTTTTCAAAAAAAAAATCAGTTCAGTTACAGATAAAGAATAGGTTGGAAGAGGGCGACAGTGGATGTAAATACGTGAACTAGGAGACATTGGAATAGTGCAGGTGAGAGATGATGACAGATTTAACTAGGATGAAAGCAGAGGGGGAAGGTCAGAAATGAACAAATTTGATAAAAGAAGGTAAGATCACCAGGACTTAATGATTGAGCAGTGGGGAAGCAGAAGGTGTCAAAATTTATTCCTCAATTTTTGGTTTGGGGACTTAGATGGATGGATAGCCACGTAAAGACAACGACTTGTTGAAACTGAGGTGTTTGTGAAACATCAAAGTGCAGCTATTGAATAGACAGTTGGGTGTACTTGGTGTAGAGCTCAAAGAAGGTGCTTGGGCTAGAGATATAAATCAAAAAGTCATGGATAGATGGTAACAGAAGTCATGTGTTGGAATGAGAACTCTCAGGGTTGCATTATACAGCGATAGGAGAATATGGCCTAGCTCCAAGCTTTAAGGAACCTTAATATTTGAAGATCAGGTAACAGAGAATTAGCCAGCAAAGGACACTGAGAAGGACTAAACAGAAGTAAAAGGAAAACTAGGAAATTACAATATCATGAAAGAGAAGGAAAAGATATTTCAAGATGGAAATGGTCAACATCATTAAATATTTCTAAAAGGTCAAATAAGGATTCCAAACTTTCTACTAGGCGTAGAAGCATGGAGAACATTGTGATCTTGCTAAGTGCCATTTATTGGAAAGAGCCTGGAACAAAAGACAGATAGAACATGCATGTTAAGAAACGTGTGGGAAGTGGGAGAGTGTATATTGACAACTGTTTTGGTAAATTTGACTATGTTTTAGTTATATTCTTTCAACTAAACTCACGTGACAAGAATTATATTTTGTATTTTTTCCCTGTAAGGTATAGCTCAACATTGAGCACTCAGTATTTATGCACTAAATGATTGACTGAGTGAAGACTCCTCAGTAAGTTCAGTTATTAATTCATTCATCTAACGAACATTTCTTAAGCCCCAACTCATGCCAAGCACTGTGTTGCTCAATGCTCAAATATAGGCATGATGGAAAATGGTCTCTGTCTTCAAAGACGTTATGGAGAGGTAAATGAAAATTACACTACAGTGTGTACTAAGGGCTGACATGAGCCTACAGGTACTTCAAAAATATATAAACAAGTACCTCATCCAGACCAGATATGACAGACGGTATCCCAGAGGAAGTGCTACTTGACCTGATTCTTGAAGGACAAGAAGAAATTAGCCAGTTAGAGAAGCAAGGGGAAGGATGTTTTAGACAGCTGGTACTCTGGATTCCAATAGAAGAGACCAGCTGGTGGTTTTAGTTAGTCAACATATATGAGATAGTAAAACTGACATGCATAAAGAATGCAGCCTATGTGGCCTGAGTGGATTAATCAGGGCTTGGTGGCCTGAGTTCATTGTCACTACAAACTGGGAACCTCAGACATAGTGCCTCCAAGACTTGAAGCTGGCCTCGATGGTAAGAATTTCCTATTTCTAAGTGAGGAGGTTAAGTTCCAATTGCACCACCTTTCTGGACAAGAGCTGGGCAGAGACCACTAGAGAAAGGATATTCTCCACTGCAGGGCTGGGAAGCATCTGTTTTGATGGTGTAGTACTGAACTAGGGCAGAGGATGTAAAAACCAAGGCAGCTGCGTATAAGGTCTTCAGCAATTAGAAGGCCAGAACCTCTTCTATGAACAGACAAATCTTACCTTCTTTTGAGGATATTAGTTACTGGATAGTTTAAAATGAATCAATAGAATTATATGGCAAATCCTAGGAATTTCTGGACATCTTAGATAGTCTTAGGTGTTTCTACTCCAGGACCACCACATTTTGTCAGGCATTATGCCAGATATCCAGCCCTAGCTAGAGAGAACTTGACTTAGGAATTCTACCTCAGTCTCTTTAACATTAGGAATGTTATAGAATCTGTTTGGATAAAGTCCTACCCTATACCATTGGATATAATAGCAATTTGAATACCATAAAAATATTTCTCTTGTCTATCCACTCACTTTTGGTATAATCTCCTTTACTGGATTGATAAAGTCTAACACACAATACAGATTGACAAGACAGTATTACTAATATCACCTGTGGAAAGGCACCTGCGGCATTTTCTAGCATAATGTAAGCACAAAGGATTGGCTCAGTAAAGGGGTCACAGCTTGTGTGGAGTGTAAACAGACAGCTGTCTAGAAAGTCACAGTCTCTTGGCTACTGAGGAAGACCCATATCAAGGATAAAACAGTCTGTTCATCTTGCCAAGTCCTAATGCTGGCATTTTGAAAGGATGAGTTAGACATTTTGAGGCTTTTTTTGAAATACAAAAGTAAGTACTTTGAAGTAAATCTTACAACCATTTGCAGATACCTCATTCCAATAGAAACATACACAATGGATTTTGTCACATAGTCTGTATAAATTCCTTAACCACTGTGCATGAGTTAATCTGCAGGGAATAAAAATAAATGAAATAAAGGCCTTTGTCTTTTTCCCTTTTGAATTTTACTTGGTTTATGTATCCTTAATGCTTGAGCATTTATACTGACATTCTCCTCTTCTATGTAGCTGTGGTATAAAAAGTAATTCTTTGGAATACATCTTTGTGATTCTTTCTCTTCATGTATTAAACATTGCATTAATACATAAAGATAATGGAGAGGAGTCACAGAAAAAATGCCCAAAAGATATCTCAAGGTACAGCGCAGACCCCATCTGTTGCTATGAAATACGCAACAGATGTAAGGATCAGAGATCATTGCCAGTGCGGAACTGGGTATGCATTACACAGAAAAAGCCCAAGTTTTTGCTTTGGGTCCCTTAGATCTACTTCCTGGTTCGTTTGAACTGTCATACTAGGATCTTGTGTATCAGGACTGGTAGAGAAAAGAGAAGATTTTATAGTATGTAAAACAGATTTACTCTGTTTCTCTGGAATAGTCTAAAATTTTAACATTAATTACTTCCTTTTTTTTACTGTTTAAAACTTTTTTATTTTCAAAAATATTATACAGTAAAACTGACCTTTTTGGTACATAGTTTTATGAATTTTAACACATACATAAATATGTGTAACCACCACCATAATCAGGCTACTAAAAAGTTTGTAGTCCTATTTTAATAGCAATATTTTTCATTATCAGTTCACAATAAGGTGGTCATGACCTACCAAATATGCATTCCTAATCACTGGAGGAATCAAGCGTCAGAGGGAAAAGATACTAAAAGAAAGTAATATATGAAGGCAAGTAAATGACACAAACAGCCTCCCTTACAGTTTTGCAAAATAGCGTGTAAGAATTGAAGTCCATTACCTTTCATATCTAAAACCTACAAACAGGAGCAATATTCTGTTTTTCAGATAAGTGGCTATCACTATAAAAATTGTTCCAAATAAGTAAGGAGTGTCTTCTTTACCTATTGCTCAGAGATGAACCCCTTTCTGTCCTCGGAAGTAAGCAGATGGAAACTTTTTGGATCAAGTTGAGGCAAATGAACACTTTAATATTATCAGCAGAAGATAAAATCTTAACAAACAAAACAAAATTCTTATTTCTTTTTTCTTGAATATATATAAGGAAAATGCTCATTCCTAAAGTAAATGGACTTCACCAAAGTTCTGTAATGAATTGAGGACAACACAAAAAATGATATAATTCAGAGAATTTATAAAAGCAGGACTGTTTTTGCTAAGACTGCTGGGTATACAAGCTTTAAGTCAGTAGGCATTGGAAGCAGAACACACTGTTGTAAAGCATCCTTAGGATTTCTGAATATTTTCGAAATGCCTGACACTGTCATCTTTAAACATATAGATCTTGGATTTTCACCAGACTAATGAAGCTCTAATCCTAACAAACCAGGCAAGAAAACATCTTTAATTACTTTAACTCTTTCATGAAATTCCTACAACAGTGTCGCTCCAATAGAAACTTAATGCTCTCATCAAGCCTCAAATGACTCTAAGTATTTAAACTTCAATTTCAAGAAACATCAGTGAGACAGCCTAATGCCAGGAGGTTTATGTACTGATTGAGATTTTTACATCTCTAACAGGGGGAAGGGTTTGCCAACATATCAGTTTATAGCCTTAACACCAGTTCCCAAATTGTAAATATTTCTTATGGAAATAAATCTACTTCAATCTAATTTATTGCTCCGCAAGAACAGATAGTGAGGAGAAATGTTCCTTAAGCTATTTATTAAATTTAATGACACTGCTTCCTGCACGCTGCTAGAACTTTTCATTAGTACTAATACTCCCTTAATAGCCATGGCTTCTCTTTAATTTGGTCTTGAAACGATTGTGTGCATAATAACCTCATGTGGAACTTGTTTTAAATGTATTCCTAGAGGTTCTCTTTCAGAAGATCTGAGGAAGAATCTAGGAATCTGCACTTTTAACCACGCACCCTAGGTGATTCTGATGTCAATGGTAGGCAATCACACTCTTCTACAGTTTCAACTGAAAGTGAAAATTCCATGTCCACACATAATATAAAACAAAATAAGAGTTCTGCACACATCTCTTACTTTATTCCAGAGGGACTTATGTGCCTAATTTTAAAATGAGTATTATACTAAAGCTTCTAATTAGTTGTTTACCCTATAGGAAGGACACTGAAACAAGTCACAAAGAATTTTGGGTTCCTTTATAAATTTTACTATTGGTTTCTACACCAGAAGATATTCAAAGGAAAACATAGAGATTCAGGAATAGGTTCAGAGATTCAAAGGATATTCTTCGTTTTTTAGATCAGGAAGAGACCTGATAGATATAACTTAGACTGGAGTCAGCAAATTACAGCATAGGGGCCAAATCTGGCCCACAGTCTGGTTTTGTATAGCTTGAAAGCTAAGAGTGGTTGTTACATTTTTAAACACATTTTTAAAATAAAAAGAATAGTATTTTGTGGCATGTGAAGATTATATGAAATTCAAATTTCATTATCCAGAAGTAAAGTTTCATTGGAATACAGCTGTGCTCATTCATTTACATATTGCCTAAGGCTGTTTTTGCACTATAACAGCAGAATTGAGCAGCTGTGATTCAATTTGCCAGGCAAAAAGCTTTTAATTTTTATGTAATCAAATTTATCAATATTTTCATGATCTTGTATCATAGTTATAAAGGATTTTCTCTGATATAAAAGAATTTAACCCTTGGTTTCTATGGCCAAGCTACCTCTGTCCCCACCACCCCAGCCCCTTCAGAAGCCCCCACGGTCCCTGTCACGGCCTTGGTAGACACCCGATCATAACTTCCTCTGTCACCGTGATGATCATCTCCATAGTTACTCCCCATATGACAGCCTCCTGGCCCCCTTCCTTGGCCATCTGGTTTAGGGACCTTACATTGGTTGCATTCATTCCTCCAAGAGAAGTTCATGTTCTCACATGTAGGATTAGGACACTTCCAGTCCCCAGCTTGTTGCTGTCTTCCACCTCTACCACCTCCACTGGGGAATCCTCCCCAGCCACCAGCACCACTTGTCACCACCTCCATAGCCTCCACGGCCCACAGGTCCTCCTCACCCTCGGCCTCCACGACCAGCGCCACCATCATAATTGGTCTGCTCAGCGAGTAGCAAATGAGACTTTGATAGGATTCCTGGAGAATTTTTTACCATCAAACTAGTCAATAGCTGCTTTAGCAGAAGGTAGGTCATGAAATGAGACCGTTGCCTCTCCCTTCAGCTTACCAGTTTCTCTGTCTGTGTACAAATTAATCATGGGCTGTCCCATTTTCTTGTCTGTCTTAATAATACTAATATGCTTGAAGTAATCAGCCACAGATGCAATTGTAACATTCTCACCCAGGACTTGCACAAAGAGGGTATTGTCTGAATTATCCTGTTCAGAGTCATAACGTGATCCTGGGGGCCACCAAATTTATTGAAGCCACTATGGTAACTTCCATCCACGCTGCCTCTGCCTCTATGGCCACCTCCATGACGTATGGGTTCACAGCCACCACTGCTGCAGTTGTAGCCACTGCCACTGCCCCTGCCGCAGCCCCCATGGTCCTGCTGGCCTCCCCGCTGCCACTGCTGCCACCACGACCACTCTGGTCCTGATTGCCATAACCACCACTGCCACCACTCGTGGAGGGCTGATCTTGGCCATAGTTACCTCCACCCCCCACTCTGCTACTGCTGCTATTACTGTTATACTAGTTCTGCTGTCTATAGCCCTAAGGGGGATTATAGGAACTCTGTTGCTATCCACCATAGCCAGACTGTTGGCCATAGCCCCCACCTTGGGGGCTTCCCACAGCTGCTTCTCTGAGAACTGCTACCATAACTTCCCAAGGTACTGCTGGGAGCTGGCTGTTAACCATAGCCAGGGTAGGAGTACTGTTGCCCATAAGAGGATTGGGAACTCTGGCTACTACCATAGCCATCATCAGTTGAGCCATTTCCCTGGGAGCTGAGTGAGTGCCATAGCCTGTTCTGGGTCTGTCCATAAGAAGAATCATAAGTTCTCTGTCCATAGCCTGAAGTGTCTGCTGACTGGCTGTAACCACTAACTCTGCTGTCTGTAGAGCTGATTGCTCTGCTGGCAGTAGCCTTGCGCACGCTGTGTGGAGTAGGCCCCGTACCTTTTGATTGCTTGTTGGGAATAATCATTTGAGGCCATGTCTGCACACACTCACACAGACCAACAAGCCAGAGGATTCTAACGCCACAGAGCACCATTGCCTCGAGGACAAAAAATTCATCATTAATTTGGGTGAAAATGAAATGATCATCTCCGTAGGTACTGAAAAAGCATTTAACAAAATCAACCATCAGTCTTGATTTTTAAAAATCACTCTATAAGATAGAAATTTAGGTACATTTTCCCTGCTGTGATAAAATATGTTTTTCAGATCCAAATGGAGTAGAATTAATACATTTTAAAAACTACACATGGTGAAGCAGTGACACAAGAAACATTTCTACTAAAGTATGCAAGACAAGGATGCCTATATCACCACTATTATTTAACACTGTATCAGAGGTAATAGCCAATGTAATTAGGCAGGAGAAAGCTGCTAGAAGTATAAAAATTGAAAATAAAGAAGGAAACTAGTATTATTTGCAGACAATATGGTTGCCTCTGTAGAAAACCCAAGAAATCAACTAAAATTTTCCTGTAAGAGAACTCAGTAAGGTAGTAGGGCACAAAAATATATAGAAATTAATAGCTTTCATGTGTACAGGCTACATTAAGATAGAAAATGTAATCAAAGAAAGTCCCACTTACGATACCAACAAAAAATAATAAAATAACTAGTAATAAACCTAACAGGAGAGATATAAAACCTATGTAAGAAACTTTAAGACAACACTGATAGATACAAAAGAAGATGAGCAAATGGAAAGTCACATACTCTCACACAGAAATAATCAACATTATTAAAGATGCTAGTTTTCTAAGTTAATTAATGAATGTAATCAAATTTCAATAAAGATTTCTTTAAGGTTGGTTTTGGTTTTTCTCCCCACTTTTTTTTTTTTCAAGTAGACAAGTTAATACTAAAGTTAAAGGGGCTGGCCAGTAAGCTTAGCTGGTTAGAGCACAGTGTTATAACACCAAGGTCAAGGGTTCAGATCCCCACAATGGCCAGCTGCCAAAAAAAAAAAAAAAAAAAAACCATCTGCAGACACTAAAATCAAAGGTGCTGAATGAAGCAGGACTGACCAGTTAGCACACTTGGTAAAGCATGGTGCTGATAACACCAGGCTCAAAGGTTAGGATCTCCATTTCGGCCAGCTACCAAAAAAAAAAAAAAAAAAAATGCTGAAGTTCATATAAAAAAGTAAACACACAATAATAGCCAGGAGACATCAGAAAAAAGAAGAGCAAGTAGGGGGAACCAGCACTGTCAGATTTGTTAAAATAAAAGTCTCGATAATTAAAGCAGTATTAGTGCATGAAAGTAGACCAATGGAACAGGATAGAAAAATCCAGAAATGTACTCCGAAATATACAGGAATTGAGTAATAAAGGATCATCTCAAATCAGTTGCATAAAGATAGACAGACTATTCAACAATTCTTATTGGAACAACTAAATAGCCATTTGAAAAAGGATAAAGTTGAATACATATCTCACATATTTCACTAGGATAAATTCCAAGTGAATCAGTATTTAAAATTAAAATAATAATAATTCCAGAAGAAAACATGGGAGAATTCTTTCAATATTTTGAATTGTAACAGTGACTCAAAATCCAGACATCATAAAATAAAAGTTAAATTCAACTACATAGAAATAAAAATCTTCTGCATGACAAAAGATAAATGACAGGTGAAAAATAGGGGGAAATATTTGTAATTTTTATCACATGCTTTTGTGTATGAGAAAGAAAATTAAAAATCCATATTTGCATTTGCTTATGTATGCATAAAGAAACTGTGAGGATCCATAGAAAACTAAAAACAGTGCTTATCTATGGCAGAAGTGAAATAACGGGTAGATGGAGGATATGAATGGGAGGCAAACTTTTCAGTGTATAACTTTTTATACATTTTGGCTTTTAAACCAGGTGAATATATTGCCAATCTGGAAAGGCAAATATTTAAAAAGTCTCAACTGTCATTTAGCTTACTTTCCAGTGCAGGGAGACAAATAAATATACCCTTGGAGTCTTAGTGAGATAATTAAATCCATGAATAGAAGGAATTTACTTAATATACTTAATTAGTCTGCACAGTGCCTTGAAAAAGTGAGGCACGTAGTAGTAGTTCAATAAACACTTTAAAAATTACTATAAAATCACTTCTAAGTACTATTTCTGTGATAACATTATTGTTCTAGCTTTTCAATGTAAGGAGACAGATCATCAGTTGAAAAATGACAAATTTTACCTGTTGCAGATAGTGTCGGGAACATGTATTTTCAGATCTTCTGTGACATCTCTCATCACCCTCTGGTAACCAGACATTCCTGAGTCTTTGATATAATAAGTATTGTTTCTCATTAAATATTCCCCCAAATTATTAATTGGATCAAACTTGGTTGGAATATCAATTTGTGTCAAAAGCTTCTTATTTTCCACCTGTGTTAACATTTTCTCCACTCCAGGAACTATGGTGGGTAGAAGTTTGTCAAGCAAATATGCACGAGTATTCACTGTCATGTTTTCAGTATTAAACCACTCTTTGGCCAAATTATCTCTAGGGAGTTTTTTTTCAGTCTTTTTTTCTAGTTCCTTCTTCAGATTATCCTTATCTATTATTTTCTGCTGCATTGCTTGGGCTCTTGCCTCCAGTCTTTCAAAAAGACTTTTCTTCCATGGTTGTTCTGGCTTTGATTTCATTTCAGTTTTATCTATACCAAAAATCACTTTTGCAGGTTTTCTAACCACAATATTCCTTAGGACTTCAGTTTTAGGGTCCTTTACTGAACCAGTTGAGATTTCTGGTTGCCCCTCCAGGTTTAATTCTGAGGGGGAAGAAAAGAAAAATGTAAGAAATATTATAAATAGATTTTAATCTGTGTGACTTTAGAATATTATCAGAGAAAAGATTTTTTTACATCTATTTACATGATGTATTGGGAGCACTGTCAGCTGCAAGCAAGTAACAGAAAATCAGACACAAATGACTTTAACCATAAAGACATTTACTGTTGACTTAATCAGAAGTCATTCAACAGCTCAGTGATTTCATTAAGTAACTAGCCTGTTTCTGTTGCTCTTCAGTCATTTTGTGTGTGTGTGTGTGCTTGTACCTCTTGATCACATGAAAGCTATTACAGCCCCAGATATCACTTCTTCACAGGAAAAAAGGACTGAGGACAAAGGGGCTTTCGCCTCTTGAGGCTATGTTTCATTATGCGAGATGAGAAGATCTCCCATACTCCTACAACCAAGACTTCTTTTTTTTTTTTTTTTTTTTTTTTTTTTTTTTTTTTTTTTTTTTTTTTTTTTTTTTTTTTTTTCCTTTTTGTCTTTTTTTCGTGCCCAGCAACGGATCGCAACCCTCAGTGTCGCGCCCGTACCGGACCGGGACCGGCTACGGGATCGCAACCCTCGGTGTTGCTCCCGCACCTCACTCAGCCAGTGAGCGGCCGGTCTGTATGTGGGATCCAAACCTTCGGCGGGAGCGCCACCGCGCTTCCCAAGCGGCGCACTGTAGCAGTGCGCCACCGGGCCGGCCCTACAACCAAGACTTCTATTTACAATTCATTAGCCCTAACAAGAATACATACCTACCCCTAGACCAATTGCTGGTAAAGGTAAGTGAGACCATGAATAGTTTTGACCAATCACAATTCATTACTTGATGTCAGGATTTGGACCAAGTTTCTCTGATATCAAGTGATTTCCATCAGCTACAAAATTGAGGTTCAGTTGGCAGGCAAAAAAGTGGGGAAATGTGTGCTGAATAGGCATTGAAGAGAGTCTACCATACATGTATATTTAAATATATTTCTTCCCACTCATATTTCTTGCCTCTTTCATGTTTTGGTTTTGAAAATGCTTGATGGAAATATTAGACCAAAATGGTAGACTGAGAACAAGCATCTACATTCCCTTCTTACCTAAATCTCTAGAAATGACAGGAAAGGTTATATGTGTATGTGTGTGTCTGTGAGAGTTTTTAATACATGCATAAGAATGCTGAGGACCTCTGAAAAATGTAAGGCAGGTGGGATTCGATTAATCGAAGGAACTATAGCTGCAAGCAAAAAGATACAGGAGGAGACTACTGTGAAATTTGGGAGCAGTATTGAGGTACCCCAAGTTTAGAGGATTTACATATGGGTACCAAGAATGATTTTTACATGTATATTTATCTCCATTTGAGCTAATCATCAGGCACAAGAGCCATTCGCTCCTGCCCCAGAATAAGGAGTTTAGATGTTTGGGCTAGACAGGCAGGATTTCCATACACACAGAAGATTAATTTTTAATAGGCTCAATGTCTGCACATCTTACTCCTCCTCCACAATCACTGGCAGCAAACTACAGAAAATGGAAAACTTTTTCCACATAAAAACAAACGGAATCTCAAATAAAAATGTAAGCTCACATGTATAAGACTCACAGAATATTTAAGGAAGACCATCTCCACGACTAAATTCAACAAATGCAATAATTAATACCACCCAAAGAAAAACCATTACTAGAACAAATGTAAAGAGTCTCTAAAGGAATTTTAATTAATATCCTCAGAATAGAGGAATAAAAAGAATGTTATGAATGTTATGAAAGAAAACCAATTAAGAGGACTTGGACACGTAATGCTCAGATACTGGTTTCTAATATCATTCTCCAATTAAAAAAAAAATCATGGCTCCTTGGAGAAATGGCAGATTCTAGGATTGGGACAAGAAATATAAAAGATGAGCCTGGAGCATCTTGTAGTGCCAGAAAGTAAAGAAGTGCTCAAAAAAGCCCTACAGTAAATAAATAAGTGGGGGAGAAAAGACAATTCTCCATGCAGAAGCATTTCAAATAATTTATGTAGATACTCAGCCCTCAAGGAGGTAGAGCATAACTCCCTTCTCCTTAAGTATGGGCTTCTCAAAGTGACTTCCTCCCAAAGACTACAGTATGGAAATGGGAGGAAAAGAATAATGTCACAGTGGAGAAACATGAAAAATACTACACCAGCCTGATGATTAATACTAACATCAACAGTTATAAGTCATGTTCATAGCATATACCTTTGATACGCTGTGATAAGAATGGCACTTCGGGTATTTTTTGTTTTGTTTTGTTTTGTTCTGCTTTTTTGGTGGCTGGCTGATAGGGGAATCCAAACCCTGGACCTTGATGTTATCAACATTGTGCTCTAACCAACTGAGCAAACCAGCCCGCCCCAAGAATGGCACTTTATCTCTGTAGTCTTCATCCCCCAAAAACTATAACTCGAGTCTAATCACAATAAAAAAAATCAGACAAATCCCAACATAGGGACATTCTACAAAAATACCTGGCATACTCCTTAACACTATCAAGGTCATCAAAAACAAGGAAATCTGAGAAACTATCAGAGCAAATAAAAGTCTAAATAGACATAACAATTAAATATAATATGCTGGGGCCGGCCCGGTGGCGCACTGCTACAGTGCGCCGCTTGGGAGCGCGGCAGCGCTCCCGCCGAGGGTTCGGATCCCACATACAGACCAGTTCCCGCTCACTGGCTGAGCGAGGGGCGGGCGCAGCACCGAGGGTTGCAATCCTGTTGCCGGTCCCGGTCCGGTACGGGCGCAACACTGAGGGTTGCAGTCCGTTGCCGGACATGAAAAAAGACAAAAAGGAAAAAAAATAAAAAAATAAAAATAAAAATAAATATAATATGCTAACCTAAATGGAATCCTGGAACAGTCAGAAGACCTTAGGTAGAAACTAAGGAAATATGAATGAAGTATGGACTTTCATTAATAATAACGTATTAATATTGGCTCATTAATTGTGACAAATGTGACATATAATGTAAGATATTGGAGGTAAAACTTGCTGTGGGGTAGCAAGAACTCTGTATTATCGTCACAACTTTTTTTTAAATCTAAAAGTATTCTAAAATTAAAAGTTTGTTTAAAAAAAAAGAAACTGGTGCACCTAGGGACCTCAGCAGCCATGGTCAGCCCCCACCACTGCTGCGGACACCACTGCCACACAGGAGACCAACCAGAACACCACCACAGCCATATCCACTGCAAGGCTGGCCTGCTGCCACAGCAGTAGCCACCACCACTGTGCAGGCGGCCCACAGACCACTTGACTACATTGACACAAGGAAAGTCACCAGTAGAGCCTGGAGGAAGAGGTGAGCAAACGTAGACCTGTGACCCAGTGGCCCAACCCACAGGGGGAATTACACTGCCACACGCTGTTGCACACATTCAGGTGGGAGGTACGTGCACCACATGACTGCCTTGATCTGGGGAGAGACAACATGGAACTCCCCAAGAGTGCAGAAACCAGGACACCCAAATAGAGTAAGAAAGAAAATTCCAAATCACCAACAACCTATTCACCAACCGTGGGAAGCAAGGACCCAGAAGGATCTTCTGCCTGTAGGACACAGGAAAGAGAAACCCCACCCAGGGTCACCCACTCAAACTGAGGAGCTCCAATATACCCGAGTGCACCCATCAGGGTGACAGGAAACTAGCCAGGATACCAAAAAGCCAACCCAGGGTCACCCGCCCCAGCCAAAGAGTGACAGAGTACCCAGGTGCTTCTCCCAAGAACTTGAGATCTTGCCCACATCCTCAATGAACCAACATAGTGTCACTAATCTCAGCAAGGAATCACTAAGTGCACCAGTGTGTAGGCCTTGGAGGCACTCACATGCAACTCCAACACTGAAAACAGTGTGTAATGTTGAATATACTAATTATCCTGATTTGAGCATCATATATTGCACACAGGTACTGATATTCAACACTGTACCCCAGATATGTTTTAATTAAATTATGTTTCATTCATAATTATGTTTTAATTTTTTAAAAGTTCATAAAAAGAAAAAAGAAACTAAGCAAACCAATAAAGAGAGAAAACACTTGGCAATGAAAAAGGCTTATTATTGCAAAAAAAAAAAATCAATACTTGGCCTGAACATCATAAAATATTAAATAATCAATCAGCAAGCTGGAAGATCAAGCCAAGATGAATCAAAATGGAAAGGAAATAATAAAATAATAGACGACAGATCCAGGACTTTTAATATTCATCTTAAAAAACTATCAGGTGTTAAGCAAGAATGTAGACATAAGGAAATATTCAAAGAAAGAATGCAAGAAAATCTCTCAGAACTGAAGACAGACACAAATCTTCAGCATTAAAAAGCTTACCAAATGAGGCTTCCATTTGAGATGATAAAAATTTTCTGGAAGTAGATATTGGTGATAGTTGCATAACATTGTGAACATTGTGAATTTACTTAATGGCACTGAAATGTACAGTTTAACATAGTTTAAATGGTAAATTTCATGTTACATATACTTTAACACAAATCTTAAAAGGCCTGCCAAATAAACAATGCAATATCAGGGGCTAGCTGGTTATCAAGAAGTTAGAGTACAGCCTATAACACCAAGGTTACAGGTTCAGATCTCCGTACCAGTCAGCCATCACTACCACAAAAAAAAAGAAAAGCAATATCATTTTGTACTCCATAAATATATACAATTATCATGTGTCAATTGAGAAAGATAAATTTAAAAGAGAGGGGAAAAAAGAGAGACAAATAGAATAGCAATTACCAGACTCAGAGAAAAGGAGTGGGTGAGGCAGGGAAAGGTTGATAGACCGGTATAAAGTTACAAAGTTACAGTTAGAAGGAAGAATAAGCTCTGGTTCCCTGGGGTGACAATAGCTAATAATATTGTATTGTATATTTCAAAATAGTCACAAAAGAGGATCTTGAATGGTATAAACACAAAGAAATGATAAATGTTTGGGTGATATATATGCTAACTATCCTGATACAGTATACACATGAATTGAAACAACAAATTGTACCCTAAAAACATGTACAATGAAAAAAATAAAATAAAAAATGAAAATAAACAATGTAAGATACAAGATGTTTAAAATACAAAAATAAATTGATTTACTAGGTACTAACAATTAATAACCAATCAGGAATATGTTTTATATTTTTAATAGACAATTAAAAATATAATCTTATAAAATTTCTTCTCACAATGGCAACAAAACTTCAAAATGTCTAGAAATAAATTGAACAAAAATGTGTCATTGCAGGGCCAGCCCGGTGGCGCACTGGATAAGTGCGCCGCTTGGGAAGCGCGGCGGCGCTCCCGCCCGAGGGTTCGGATCCCACATACAGACCGGTTCCCGCTCACTGGCTGAGCGAGGCGCGGGAGCAACACCGAGGGTTGCGGTCCCGTTGCCGGTCCCCAGTCCGGTACGGGGGCGACACTGAGGGTTGCAATCCGTTGCCGGACACGGAAAAAGACAAAAGACAAAAAAAAAAAAAAAAAAAAATGTGTCATTGCAATACAGAGAAAATTACAAAACTATACTGAAGTGGTACTGGCATAGAATAGACATATAGATCAATGAAATAGAATTGACAGTCCAAAACTAAACCCATACATCTATGACTAATTGATTTTTGGCAAGGGTGCCAAGACCATTCAATGGGGAAAAACAGTCTCCTCAACAAATGGTGCTGTGACAAATGATATCCACATGCAAAAGAATGAAACTAGACCTCTACTTCATACCATACACAAAATTAGTCAACTAGTTTTAACAGGCATATACACAACGCTCACCCAACAACAACAGAATACACATTGTTTTCAAGTCCATATGGGACATTTTCCAGGATAGACCATATGTCAGGCCAGAAAACAAGTCTCAATAGATTTTAAAAAATAGATATCATATAAAGTATCTTCTTTGACCAAAACAGGATGAAGTTAGAATCAATAAAGGAAAACTAGAAAATTTTAAAATCTGCAGAAATTAAACAACACATTCTTAAACAACCAATGGGTCAAAAGATAAATCACAAGGGATATTAAAAAATACTCACAGACAAATGAAAATTAAAATAAAACATACCAAAATTTATGGGATGTAGTGAAAGCAGGGCTCAGAGGGAAAATTATAACTATAAGTGACTACATTTTAAAAAAAGAAAGATCTCAAATCAATAACCTAACTTTACACCTTAAGAAACTAGAAAAAGTAGAGCAAACTAAGCCCAAATAAATGTTAGAGTGGAGGTAAATAAAATACAGAACAGAAAAACAGTAGAGAAAATCAATGAAAACGAAAGCTGGTTCTTCGAAAAGATTGACATAATTGACAAACCTGTAGTTACACTGACCAAAGAAAAAAAGACAGAAGACATAAATAACTAAAATGAGAAATGAAAGTGGAGACATTACCATGAACCTTACAAAGATAAAAAAAATTGTGAGGATTCTATGAATAATTATACACCAATACATCAGATAACCTAGAAGAAATGGACAAATTCTCTGAAATACAGAAGTTACCTAAACTGATGCTAGAAAAATAGAAAATCTCAACAGGCCTCTAACAAGAGATTGACTCTGTGATAAAAAAAAAAATCTCCCTACAAAGAAAAGTCTCATATGAGATGGCTTCAGCAGTGAATTCTATCAAACATTTAATGAAAAATTAAAACCATTTTTTACCAAACTCTTTGAAAAAAATTGAAGAGGGAACACTTTTCTAACTCATTCTATGAGGCCAGCAGTAAGCCAGATAAAGACACCTAAAGAAAATTACAAACCAATATTCCTTGTGAATATAAATACAAAAATCCTCAACAAAATATTAGTAAAAATCAAATTCAAAAGCACATTAAAAGGATTCTCACCATGACTAAGGGGGATTTATCCCAGGAATGCAAGAGTAGTTCAACCTTAATGTTGAAAATCATTGTAATCCATCACATTAATAGAGTAAAAGGGAAGAACCATATGATCATCCCCATGCAGAAAAGGTATTTGACAAAATCAAACATCCTTTCATGATTGAAAACTCTCAGAAAACTGAGAATAGAGGGAAATTTCTCAAAATGATAAAGGGTATTTATTTTAAAATCCACAGCTAACATCATACTTAATGGAGAAAAACTGAAAAATTTCCCACCTCAGATCAGGAACAAGATAAGAAGGCCTGCTTTCACCACTGCTGTTCAACATTGTCCTGAAAGTTCTAGCCAGAGCTATTAGATAAGGGGGAAAAAAACGGCATACAAATTGGAAAGGAAGAGGTAAAACTCTATTACAGATGGCATGATTCTATACATAGAAAAATATGAAAGAATCCACAAGAAAACTACTAGAGCTAGTAAACAAATTCAGCAAAGTTGCAGGATACAATATCAACACACGAAATCAGCTCTGTTTCCATACAACAGCAACGAACAATCCAAGAAGGAAATCATGAAAGTAATTCCATTTACAATAGCACCTAAAATAATGAAATACTTAGGAATAAATCTAACCAAGGAGGTGGAAACTTGCATGCTGAAAACTACAAAATATTGCTGAAAGAAATTAAAGAAGACATAAATAAATGGAAAGATATCCCAGTACATGGATAGGAAAACTTAACATTGTTAAGATGCCAATTCTACCCAAAGTGATCTACAAACAAAATTCCAACAGACTTTTTTTCAGGAATAGAAAAGCTCATTCTATCATTCAGATGGAATTGCAAAGGACCCTGAATAGCCAAAACAATCTTGAATAAAACGAATAAACATGAAGAATTCACACTACCCAAATGTGACTACAAAGCTATAGTAATTAAAACGGTATGGTACTGGCATAAGGACAAACATACGGACAAATGGAATAGGATAGAAGACCAAAAATAAACTCTCATATATAGTCAATTGATTTGTGACAAGGGTGCCAAGACCATTCAATAGAGAAAGGACAATTTTTTCAATATATGGTGCTGGGAAAACCAGACATCCCATGCAAAAGAATAAAGTTGGTTTTTTACCTTACACCATATACAAAAATGAACTGAAAATGAATCAAAGACTTAAACTTAAGAGTTAGAACTATACTTTCCATATCCACTGGTATATCTACACAATACAATACTATTCTGCTATAAAAAAGAATAAAATTTGCAACAACATGGATGGACCTAGAGAGAATTATATTAAGTGAAACAAGTCAGGCACAGAAAGAGAAATATCACATGTTCTCACTTATTTGTGGGAGCTAAAAATAAATAAATAAATACACAAATAACCTGGGTGGGGGGGAAGAAGACACAACAATTACAATTCCTTGAAGTTGATACAACAAGCAAACAGACAGGAGGTTGTTGGGAGGGAGGGGGGAGAGGGAGGAGGGAGGGAGGTTTCAGTAATTGGCCACAATAATCAACCACATTGTATATTGACAAAATAAAATTTTTTAAAAAAAGAGAACTATACAGCTCTTAGATGAAAACTTGGGGAAAATCTTCATGACATTGGATTTGACAATGACTTTCATGCATATGACACTAAAAGCACAAGAAATAGAAGAAAAATAGATAAATTGAACTCCATCAAAATGAAGAACTTTTATGCATTAAAAATACAAGCAAGGGCCGGCCTGGTGGTGCACTGGAGAGTGTGCCGCTTGGGAGCGCGGCAGCGCTCCCACCGAGGGTTCAGATCCCATGTGGAGACCGAGTTCCCGCTCACTGGCTGAGCGTGGTGCGGGCGCAACACTGAGGGTTGCGATCCCGTTGCCAGTCCCTGGTACGGGCGCGACACCGAGGGTTGCGATCCCGTTACTGGTCAGTAAAAAAGACAAAAAAGGAAAAAAAAATACAAGCAAAAACTGAAAAGATGATCTACTGAATGAGAGAAAATACTTGCTAACATATGTGAGGATACTTGAAAAAGTTCATGGAAAAGTTCATATTATCTTTTAAAAGTATTTTTCTGTGAACTTTTTGAGGCACCCTCATATCTGATAAAGCATTAATATTCAGAATATAAAGAACTTCTAAAACTCAATAACAATAAAACAAATATCCTAGTTTTAAAAAGGGCAAAGGACTTAGGGGCCGGCCTGGTGGCGCACTGCTACAGTGCGCCGCTTGGGAGTGCGGCGGTGCTCCCGCCGAGGGTTCGGATCCCACATACAGACCAGTTCCCGCTCACTGGCTGAGCGAGGTACGGGCACGACACCGAGGGTTGCGATCCCGTTGCCGGTCCCGGTCTGGTACGGGCGCAACACTGAGGGTTGCGATCCGTTGCCGGACACGAAAAAAGACAAAAAAAATAATAAAATAAAATAAAATAAAAATAAAAAGGGCAAAGGACTTAAAGAGACATTTCTCCAAAGAAAACATACAAATGGCCAATAGGCACATGAAAAAGTACACAACATTGTTAGTTATCAGGAAAATGCAAATTATAACTACAATGAGATACCACTTCACACAAACGTGGTTATAATAAAAGAAAACCAAAAAAAAAAAAAAAAAAAAAAACCCAAAAAAAAAAAAAAAAAATTTGAAGCAATTGGAGCCCCCGGGCCTTAATGGGGGAAATGTAAAAAGGGGC